>NC_060914.1:1540925-1783307 GCF_021234035.1 Daphnia pulicaria | reverse complement strand
GTTGAGGAGGTTGAGGAGGAGGAGAATTAGGAGGAGGAGGTTTAGGAAGTTTTTGGAGAATGAGGAGGAGGAGAATAAGAAGGAGGAGAGAATGAGGAGGAGGAGATTGAGGAGGAGGAGAATGAGGAGGAGGAGGTTGAGGAGGAGGAGGAGGTTGAGGAGGAGGAGAATTAGGAGGAGGAGGTTGAGGAGGAGGAGATTGAGGAGGAGGAGAATTAGGAGGAGGAGGTTGAGGAGTTTTGGGAGAATGAGGAGGAGGAGAATGAGAAGGAGGAGGTTGAGGAGGTTGAGGAGGAGGAGGAGATTGAGGAGGAGGAGAATGAGAAGGAGGAGAATGAGGAGGTTGAGGAGGAGGAGAATGAGGAGGAGGAGGTTGAGGAGGTTGAGGGGGAGGAGGTTGAGGAGGAGGAGAAGGAGGAGAAGGAGGTTGAGGAGGAGGAGAATGAGAAGGTTGAGGAGTTGAGGAGGAGGAGAAATAGGAGGAGGAGGTTGAGGAGGAGGAGAATTAGGAGGAGGAGGTTGAGGAGGTTTGGGAGAATGAGGAGGTTGAGGAGGAGGAGAATGAGGAGGAGGAGGTTGGGGAGAATGAGGAGGAAGAGGTTGAGGATGTTGAGGACGAGGAGGTTTGGGAGAATGAGGAGGAGGAGAATGAGAAGGAGGAGTTTGAGGAGGGGGAGAATGAGGAGGAGGAGGTTGAGGAGGAGGAGAATGAGAAGGTTGAGGAGGTTGAGGAGGAGGAGAAATAGGAGGAGGAGGTTGAGGAGGAGGAGAATTAGGAGGAGGAGGTTGAGGAGGAGGAGAATGAGGAGGTTGAGGAGGAGGAGAATGAGGAAGTTGAGGAGGAGGAAAATGAGGAGAAGAAGAATTAGAAGGTTGAGGAGGAGGAGGTTAAGGAGGTTGAGGAGGTTGGGGAGGAGGAGTTTGAGGAGAAGGAGAATGAGGAGGAGGAGAATGAGGAGGAGGAGATTGAGGGGAAGGAGAATGAGGAGGAGGAGAAAGAGGAGGAGGAGAAAGAGGAGGAGGAGGTTGAGGAGAAGGAGAATTAGGAGGAGGAGGTTGAGGAGGTTTGGGAGAATGAGGAGGAGGAGAATGAAAAGGAGGAGTTTGAGGAGGAGGAGAATGAGGAGGAGGAGATTGAGGAGGTGGAGAATGAGGAGGAGAAGAATGAGGAGGAGGAGATTGAGGTGGAGGAGAATAAGGTGGAGGAGGTTGAGGAGGAGGAGGTTGAGGAGGAGGAGTTTTAGGAGGAGAAGAATGAGGAGGAGGAGAATGAGGAGGAGGAGGTTGAGGAGGTTGAGAATTAGGAGGAGGAGGTTGAGGAGGTTGAGGAGGCGGAGAATGAGGAGGTTGAGGAGGAGGAGAATGAGGAGGAGGAGGTTGAGGAGAAGGAGGTTGAGGAGAAGGATAATGAGGAGGTTGAGGAGGAGGAAAATGAGGAGGAAGAGGTTGAGGAGGAGGAGAATGAGGAGGAGGAGAATGAGGAGGAGGAGATTGAGGAGGAGGAGGTTGGGGGAGGTTGAGGAGGAGTAGAATGAGGAGGAGGAGGTTGAGGAGGTTCGGGAGAATGAGGAGGAGGATAATTAGGAGGAGGAGGTTGAGGAGGAGGAGAATGAGGAGGAGGAGGTTGAGGAGTTTTGGGGAGAATGAGGAGGAGGAGAATAAGGAGGAGGATTTTGAGGAGGAGAAGAATGAGGAGGAGGAGATTGAGGAGAAGGAGAATGAGGAGGAGGAGGTTGAGGAGGTTTTGGAGGAGAATGAGGAGGAGGAGGTTGAGGAGGAGGGCAATTAGGAGGTTGAGAATGAGGAGGTTGAGATGGAAGACAATGAGGAGGAGGAGGTTGAGGAGGTTGAGGAGGAGGAGAATTAGGAGGAGGAGGTTGAGGAAATTTTGGGAGAATGAGGAGCAGGAGAATAAGGAGGAGGAGTTTGAGGAGGAGAAGAATGTGGAGGAGGAGATTGAGGAGAAGGAGAATGAGGAGGAGGAGGTTGAGGAGGAGGAGAAAGAGGAGGAGGAGGTTGAGGAGGAGGAGAATTAGGAGGAGGAGGAGAATGAGGAGGAGGAAGTTGAGGAGGTTGAGAATTAGGAGGAGAATGAGGAGGTTGAGGAGGAGAAGAATGAGGAGGAGGAGGTTGAGGAGGAGGGGAATTAGGAGGAGGACAATGAGGAGGTTGAGGAGGAGGACAATGAGGAGGAGGAGGTTGAGGAGGTTGAGGAGGAGGAGAATTAGGAGGAGGAGGTTGAGGAAGTTTGGGAGAATGAGGAGGAGGAGAATAAGGAGGAGGAGTTTGAGGAGGAGAAGAATGAGGAGGAGGAGAATGAGGAGGAGGAGGTTGAGGAGTTTTTGGAGAATGAGGAGGAGGAGGTTGAGGAGGAGGAGTTTGAGGAGGAGAAGAATGAGGAGGAGGAGATTGAGGAGGAGGAGAATGAGGAGGTTGAGGAGGAGGAGAATGAGGAGGGGGAGGTTGAAGAGGTTGAGGAGGAGGTTGAGGAGTTTTTGGGAGAATGAGGAGGAGGAGAATAAGGAGGAGGAGTTTGAGGAGGAGAAGAATGAGGAGGAGGAGTTTGAGGAGGAGGAGAATGAGGAGGAGGAGGAGGAGGAGGAAGAGGTTTAGGAGGAGGAGAATGAGGAGGAGGAGGTTGAGGAGGGGGAGAATTAGGAGGAGGAGGTTGAGGAGGAGGAGAATGAGGATGAGGAGGTTGATGTGGTTGAGAATTAGGAGGAGAATGAGGAGGTTGAGGAGGAGGAGAATGAGGAGGTTGAGGAGGAGGAGGTTTGGGAGAATGAGGAGGAGGAGTTTGAGGAGGAAGAGAATGGGGAGGAGGAGAATGAGGAGGAGGAGGTTGAGGAGGTTTTGGAGGAGGAGAATGAGGAGGAGGAAGTTGAGGAGAAGGGGAATTAGGAGGAGGAGAATGAGGAGGAGGAGGTTGAGGAGGTTGAGGAGGAGGAGAATTTGGAGGAGGAGGTTTAGGAAGTTTGGAGAATGAGGAGGAGGAGAATAAGAAGGAGGAGAAGAATGAGGAGGAGGAGATTGAGGAGGAGGAGAATGAGGAGGAGGAGGTTGAGGAGGAGGAGAATTAGGAGGAGGAGATTGAGGAGGAGGAGAATGAGGAGGAGGAGGTTTAGGAGTTTTGGGAGAATGAGGAGGAGGAGAATGAGAAGGAGGAGGTTGAGGAGGTTGAGGAGGAGGAGGAGATTGGGGAGGAGGAGAATGAGGAGGAGGAGAATGAGGAGGTTGAGGAGGAGGAGAATGAGGAGGAGGAGGTTGAGGAGGTTGAGGAGGAGGAGGTTGAGGAGGAGGAGAATGAGGAGAAGGAGGTTGAGGAGGAGGAGAATGAGAAGGTTGAGGAGGTTGAGGAGGAGGAGAAATAGGAGGAGGAGGTTGAGGAGGAGGAGAATTAGGAGGAGGAGGTTGAGGAGGAGGAGAATGAGGAGGTTGAGGAGGAGGAGAATGAGGAGGAGGAGGAGAATGAGGAGGAGGAGGTTGGGGAGAATGAGGAGGAAGAGGTTGAGGATGTTGAGGACGAGGAGGTTTGGGAGAATGAGGAGGAGGAGAATGAGAAGGAGGAGTTTGAGGAGGGGGAGAATGAGGAGGAGGAGGTTGAGGAGGAGGAGAATGAGAAGGTTGAGGAGGTTGAGGAGGAGGAGAAATAGGAGGAGGAGGTTGAGGAGGAGGAGAATTTGGAGGAGGAGGTTGAGGAGGAGGAGAATGAGGAGGTTGAGGAGGAGGAGAATGAGGAAGTTGAGGAGGAGGAAAATGAGGAGAAGAAGAATTAGAAGGTGAGGAGGAGGAGGTTAAGGAGGTTGAGGAGGTTGGGGAGGAGGAGTTTGAGGAGAAGGAGAATGAGGAGGAGGAGAATGAGGAGGAGGAGATTGAGGGGAAGGAGAATGAGGAGGAGGAGAAAGAGGAGGAGGAGGTTGAGGAGAAGGAGAATTAGGAGGAGGAGGTTGAGGAGGTTTGGGAGAATGAGGAGGAGGAGATTGAGGAGGTGGAGAATGAGGAGGAGAAGAATGAGGAGGAGGAGATTGAGGTGGAGGAGAATAAGGTGGAGGAGGTTGAGGAGGAGGAGGTTGAGGAGGAGGAGTTTTAGGAGGAGAAGAATGAGGAGGAGGAGAATGAGGAGGAGGAGGTTGAGGAGGTTGAGAATTAGGAGGAGGAGGTTGAGGAGGTTGAGGAGGCGGAGAATGAGGAGGTTGAGGAGGAGGAGAATGAGGAGGAGGAGGTTGAGGAGAAGGAGGTTGAGGAGAAGGATAATGAGGAGGTTGAGGAGGAGGAAAATGAGGAGGAAGAGGTTGAGGAGGAGGAGAATGAGGAGGAGGAGAATGAGGAGGAGGAGATTGAGGAGGAGGAGGTTGGGGAGGTTGAGGAGGAGTAGAATGAGGAGGAGGAGGTTGAGGAGGTTCGGGAGAATGAGGAGGAGGATAATTAGGAGGAGGAGGTTGAGGAGGAGGAGAATGAGGAGGAGGAGGTTGAGGAGTTTTGGGAGAATGAGGAGGAGGAGAATAAGGAGGAGGATTTTGAGGAGGAGAAGAATGAGGAGGAGGAGATTGAGGAGAAGGAGAATGAGGAGGAGGAGGTTGAGGAGGTTTTGGAGGAGAATGAGGAGGAGGAGGTTGAGGAGGAGGGCAATTAGGAGGTTGAGAATGAGGAGGTTGAGATGGAAGACAATGAGGAGGAGGAGGTTGAGGAGGTTGAGGAGGAGGAGAATTAGGAGGAGGAGGTTGAGGAAATTTTGGGAGAATGAGGAGCAGGAGAATAAGGAGGAGGAGTTTGAGGAGGAGAAGAATGTGGAGGAGGAGATTGAGGAGAAGGAGAATGAGGAGGAGGAGGTTGAGGAGGAGGAGAAAGAGGAGGAGGAGGTTGAGGAGGAGGAGAATTAGGAGGAGGAGGTTGAGGAGGAGGAGAATGAGGAGGAGCAGTTTGAGGAGAAGAAGAATGAGGAGGAGGAGATTGAGGAGGAGGAGAATGAGGAGGAGGAGGTTGAGGAGGAGGAGAATGAGAAGGAAGAGGTTGAGGAGGTTGAGGAGGAGGAGAATTAGGAGGAGGAGGTTGAGGAGGTTTGGGAGAATGAGGAGGAGGAGAATGAGGAGGAGGAGTTGAGGAGAGAAAGAATGAGGAGGAGGAGTTTGAGGAGGGGGAGGTTGAGGAGGAGGAAAATTACTGAAGGAGCACAGGAGAGCACAGGAGAGCACAGGAGAGCACAGGAGAGCACAGGTGAGCACAGAAGAGCACAGGAGAGCACAAGAGAGCACAGGAGAGCTCAGGAGAGCTCAGGAGAGTACAGGAGAGCACAGGAGAGCACAGGAGAGCACAGGAGATACAGGAGAGCACAGGAGAGCACAAGAGAACACAGGAGAGCACAGGAGAACACAGGAGAGCACAGGAGAGCACAGGAGAACACAGGAGAGCACAGGAGAACACAGGAGAACACAGGAGAGCACAGGAGAGCACAAGAGAGCCGGGAGAGCACAGGAGAGAACAGGAGAGAACAGGAGAGCACAGGAGAGCACAGGAGAGCACAGGAGAGCACAGGAGAGCACAGGAGAGCACAGGAGAGCACAGGAGAGCACAGAAGGTCACAGCTCAATACTTGAAGTTGCTATAATATTTATTTCACTTGTTAAAACCATTTGTTTATTATAGGATGTGTAAATCAATGTCAAATACACCATTTCAAGTCTATTAAATCAATAAATTTATAGAACAATTCACGAATAAAAAGTTTTAGGAAAATGCACATTACAGCACTTGAATTTTAAAAATTATTCAAGTTATTTGAGTTCTATTGTCGGGTAGCCTGTGGAGAGCACAGGAGAGAACAGGAGAGCACAGGAGAGCACAGAAGAGCACAGGAGAGCACAGGAGAGCACAGGAGAGCACAAGAGAGCACAGGAGAGCTCAGGAGAGCTCAGGAGAGCACAGGAGAGCACAGGAGAGCACAGGAGAGCACAGGAGATACAGGAGAGCACAGGAGAGCACAGGAGAACACAGGAGAGCACAGGAGAGCACAGGAGAACACAGGAGAGCACAGGAGAGCACAGGAGAACACAGGAGAACACAGGAGAGCACAGGAGAGCACATGAGAGCACAGGAGAACACAGGAGATTACAAGACAGCACAGGAGAGCACAGGAGAGCACAGGAGAGCACAAGAGAGCACAGGAGAACACAGGAGAGCACAGGAGAGCACAGGAGAGCACAGGAGAGCACAGGAGATTACAGGAGAGCACAGGTGAGCACAGGAGAGCACAGCAGAGCACAGCAGAGAACAGGAGAGAACAGGAGAGCAGGAGAGCACAGGAGAGCAATAATTTGTTATCCCTGTCATAGAAAACCTTGGTGGAATTCTGAGAGTGGTAATAGTTTCATAGCTCATGCTGCCCAAGTAATAGTGTGGAGCAGGCGTATCTGTGCTTTACTTTTGCTACAAGCGCTAGAAGATTGGCATCACAAATCAAATCTTTGTATTTTCAATCTACAATTCAGGTATCAAAGAATCATTTTTATGTTTAAGGAAAGTTTCGGTTCTTGATTTTTCTTCTTCTGTGATAGCTAGGTGGATACAATATGTGTGCATGTGCGCATGGAAAGAACGCTCGTGTCGATGACTTTGTCAACGGGGGAAAAATGTTAAGCTTAATTTGCTCGATAATAGAATTTGTTTTAATCTTTTCTTCTTTTATTATCATTAGGTGGTGTAGGCTGATTTATTTCATACCTCGGTTGAATCACTCATCAGCCCGTCCCAAGAGGCCAAGACGCATAGCTGACTTTTGACTTCAATTTTTCATAATTTAAACCGAAATAGTGTAGCGGCTGAAGAAATAAAATTTGATTGCTCCCCCCTTTCAATGTCTTAAATAAAATAATCCCACAGCGCCCAGCGGGGTACATTAACACATTGTTACGTCGTCGACGTTCTCTATGTCATTCGATCAATCTGTTTCTCTTAGCCGGAATTTCTCTCAACAGTTGTTCGCCGAGGAAAATCGGCTGACCAAGTCAAATGGAAAAAACTATCAGCCGATAGCAGCCCGGCGTCTAAATATATACGTATTATTAGCTATTCGATTGAAATTTATTGAAAATGCCACCCAGCTAAAACGTGCTGAAAGCTTCTTCCGCCTCTATTCCACAAAGACTTAATTGGAGATTTCTCATTCAAGAGCTCATCCGAGGGACCCCCGTGCTCTTGAAGAAACAAGAGTAATCGAGTCGACTAAATAAATTTAATTTGATAAGACTGTTTTCCCATGAAATACAAACATTTTATTTTCAAAACTCTAGCGAAAAGTAATATTCGTTAATATGTAGTGTACACACATTCATATCCATACATACATTCACATTACATATACTATGAGTCATGAAACATGGCGGCCTAAACGGGCCTCATCCGTCAATTTGCACTCTGGTGGGGAAAAGAAAACATTTTCGTTTCGCATTTTGAGGTTTCGCATTTTAGTATGCCCTCCGGTATTTGGTCCCGCGAAACGGTCCAAAAATTTTGGTCCGTTTCGCACAGCCTTTCCGCATTTTAGGCGTTTCGCGTTTCGCTTTCGCAGTTTAGGGACAGCCTAAATGTATGCCTCTTCACGCCATCTGTCAACCAAAAAAAAAACATTTTTATTTCCGTTTTTGTTGGGGGAAAAAATCTAATCACATGACTAATATTTAATACCCTGGAAACTTTGGAAATTCCAAGACAAATTTTTAACTCTCCATTGTTCTCTGAAACTTATCTTACCGCTAGAATTTATTATTGAATAATGTATAATGAAACACTGAAACTTTGAAAGCTGCTGATATACATAAGTATGACATAAGGGAGATTATCTTAACGATTGTTGATGTTCATATTCGACCGTCGTCTGGTTCATGTATTGTATACCAGAGTAAGATCTTGGTTTCTTACTTAAATTCATCAAGTTTGTTTCACTACTGTTGTTCTTGCACCATGCGATTGGCGTTCATATTTAAGCCCCGAATATTGCAAACAATTCAGTAAATTTAGTTAGAGTTGATATTCTAGTTTGAAAGGCTTTTTCAAACACTCGCTCGTTGTAACAATGCATAGTGTTTATGGCCGTTTGTTGTCGCGTTCCATAGTCAGTGGATTGTATAACTGTTCAAGCTCCAATAATTCTAGTGGTTCTTCTCGAACAAGCGTTGGGAATTCTTCAAACGAAACTGTCTCGATCAAGTCTAAGCCAAAGTTGGTTTCTGCTGTTGCTGGTTTCCCTAAAAGTTTTAGATCTGGCAAAGTTCGTAAGGGCCAAATAGGTGATGATGCTTGGCTTATGAAAAACATAGACAGTGCAGATATCCTAGGTAAGAGTTATTCTGTACATTCATTCATATAGATTTGTGTAAGCTACTGATTTCATTCTCTAGCTGTTGCTGATGGTGTTGGAGGATGGAGAGATTATGGAGTTGACCCTAGTGATTTCTCGTTATCACTTATGCGCTCTATAGAAAGAATAACCACAGTTAGCAGTCCTTGTAATTTTCGAAATCCTGTTGATCTCTTATCTGCTGCCTTTCGTGAGTTACTTCATTCTAAGCGGCCAATTACAGGCAAGTATTTTACTTTTGAGTTGAAATAAAAATTGAGCTTATATTGTGACATCTGTATAGGAAGCAGCACTGCCTGTATTTTAATTCTCGAGCATGAGTCTAACAACTTATTTACTGTCAATATTGGAGACTCTGGATTTTTAGTAGTTCGAAAAGGTCGTGTAGTTCACAAATCTGAAGAACAACAACATTATTTCAACACACCATTTCAGTTAGCCTTACCTCCCCCAGGGCACCATGGTTCTGCTCTGAGTGATAGGTATATAACAGAACCATGAAGGAATTGGAATATTTTAAATCACAAATTCATTCAATTACAGTCCACAGTCTGCCAGCCAAAGTCAGTTTGCTGTACAAGATGGTGATGTCATACTTCTTGCGACGGATGGTGTCTTCGACAACGTGCCAACCCCAATACTTGTAGCAGAACTCAGCAAACTTGGTGGTGTAAAAGATCAATTATGTGTTCAACAAACTGCGAATAGTATTGCCTTGATGGCAAGAAATTTGTCGTTTGACGGAAGATACATGTCACCTTTTTCCCAGAGAGCTCGAGACTATGGAATCCGGGCTATTGGTAAGATAAAGAACTACAGAATTTATCAAATAAATGTGTATTAAATTGTCTTTTACTAGGTGGAAAACCTGACGATATAACGGTCCTTTTAGCAACGGTCGCGATTTAAAATTAATTCGATCCGTTTCATCCGATTCTGTAGTCTGCGAATATTAGGTTTCACGGTTATGGATTAGCTATTGTAAATCGCTATGCCCATGTTTCTTATATGAAATCAGTCGTAAATCAAAGTGATCCTAGAATTAGAGATTGAAATGCTCACTGGTTTGTATATATGTAGTGTCAAACACGTTAGAGCAATGCCCGAAATATTGCAAAGGAAATCAGAGGCGAAAATCGTAATACAAGACGCAATTAAAATTTTTTGTATTCAAATTCACGAGTTTACATCGTAAGGCATGAACACTACCGTTTCCGTTGTATTTTCGATGCCCCTTTGAAACCCAATTTACCACCTGATTTCGGAGTACGTCCAGATTTGAAATTTTTTTGTCTGGAATCACCCGAGTCTTTTCCTCTTGAACCAGTTTTACTTCCATTGCCTTTGTTATTTCTTTCCAACATCTTCTTTTTCTCGATTTTAGCCCTCTTAGCTGCTGGTCCAGATAGAGATGATTTGGTACTTCTTGCACGTGCAGTAAACAGATCTGAAATCAAAGTAATCATTAAAACTTCGTTCTTTTAAATCCGATTCTGAATACGTTATACCTTTCTCTGGTTCCTGTCCGACTTCACTTCGATAATATTCTGCGTCATCGTCTTCAGCGGCTTCTTCTTCGTTTTCAGCAAACTTTCCCAGAGCTTCTTTGTCTTGTTTTCGCTTCATACCTTCCATCGACTTCTCCCTGTGCTGTTCTTTTACTTCTTCCTTCTTTTTCCGTTGCGCTTCTTGAATTTTTCGTACTTTTTCGTCGTTTTTCCTGAAATTCAAGAAATGGAAAGTTAATATCTTATTCACCTTTAAGACTTGAAATTTCTGTTCAGTCTTCATACCGCCTGGTTTCTCTTCGTTGTCGAATTATTTTCTTTTCTTCTTCTGTCTTCTGAATGAATTGATGGTAAAGGACTTCTCCATCAACTATACCTTCTTCGATTTTTATCAATTCCATACGAATCCTGGGACTATTGAAAGAGTTTAAATGAACAACAGGCAAAAGAGCCGGTTAATCAGAGAAAATTGCCAGTCACGAAAGAAATACAAATTAATTAATGTACCCAAGTTCAATCATTCGAACAGCAGATTTCGCTCCAGCTTTTGATCCTCTACCAGCTAAATTTTGTGGAAGAGTGACATTACTTGCAGGATCATCTTCAGCTTCACTCTCTGAATATTGACCTGATCTAAGATTAACAAAAATTGTTTAAAATAATAAAATAACTTAAGAGTTTTATTTTTAAAATTTACTTTTCGATAAACTCGGAAATGTCGCTCAATTTTCCCAGATTGGGAACTTTGCTTGAAACAAGCTTTTTCACAGCTTTTGAAACACCAACAGGTACAGCCTTGATTGAATAATGACGAAATTCCACACTACCATCTTCTGGATAATAATGTAACAGAACACAACGACGAATTGTGTTCAGTTTCACCTGCAATACATCAAAATATAATTAATTAGAAAATCATGCTATTGGACAGGGATCAAAAACATACTTTAGCGACATTGATTGAAGGAAACATGTTTTGAAACATGGATGTCATCAACTTCAATTTGAGTTCTTCACCAGCAAAGTTATTTAACACAACAAGTGGATGGGTGAGATACTGTTTGTCATAAGTATTTTGTCTTTTCTGAATTGAAACAATATCTTTGGATAAGCTGTATTCCAAAATCTTGAAAGTCAATGTAGGTCCATGAGGAAGACGACAGATCCTAAGGAAAGGACTGAGTTCAGAACGAGAAAACATCACCAAATGAGTCACGTGAAGGGGGCCAGCAATCGACACAAAATCTTTGATGGAATTCTTTTCAGTAGCTTTCAAGCTTGATGCTGTATTAGGCTCCATTACTCGTCGGAAATCCTTCATTAGTGTTTCAATGTATTTTCCGACATTTCCACGGAAAATAACAATCGAGTGGGGAGCCCGTTTGATTTCTTCTGGTTCCTCCCAGTTTTTCTTAGGCTTATTCTTCTAGAAAAAAAAATGCTCTTGTCAGTGTTAGGTCTTAATGCAATCACGTCTACGTCAAATTAAATAGACAAATATTTTACATACCCTTTTCTTATGTTTCTGTTTTTTAGGAGGCATCCTTTTCAACTTATTAATAAGCTTCAACTCTCACAAACTTCAAAAGAGATTGACACGAGTTAACGACAGCCACGAGGAGAAAAGAGTGCAGACGACTCTTTATCAGATTAGTAGAGACTAGTCACACTCACACTATCCGGTCACTCTCTTTATACTCGACTGTACAGTCTGTACTGTGGCGAACCCTAGTGGGAACAGTATGCAAGCGGAAGCCCAACAGATGTCGGTAAACTTTCTGCAACAGCGGCCAGTCTACGTACTATCTATCTGGTAAAGTGGCAAAATCGCGAGAAAAGAATTTTTAGCCTTTAATTTGAATAGAATTTCAAATTGTTTACTTTGTTATCATATTACAATCACACCTTACAAGGCATTTAAATTTTTTAACAGCTTATTTAGACCATATTAACTAAAATCAATAATAACCTTCTCCGTGCGAAATATTTCTTCACTTGATGCATGGGGTAGAGGACAACCGAAAATGCTTCAGATCCGCAGGTAGAATTTACCTAAGAGAAACAAATGATGCTTACTGATATTACACACGCGGACAAAGGACTGTTTGGCTTACTCCTTATTACCGACACCCCTGAAAAACCGCTTAAGCCCATCATTCTTGATGATGGATGAACGAACGAAGCCAACCAAGAGTTGTATGCAGTTGGTTTTTTTTTTCCCTCCTTATTAACAGTATTTAATTTTGCCACTTTATGGACAAGTGTTGTTCCGTTATGTTGTTAAATTGCCTTTTTCGCGAGACGTCAGTCAGTGAGGATATACCATAAAGCAATATGTTGCCTCCGAGTGAAGTGGGAATGTTTCTATTAGAAAAGGTCACTAAGGGAAAAACACATGACACGTTGAACCTGCTGCCCAGTTTGGGAAAACTGAGTGAAATGTGATTATCGCCCAGCAAGACCTTTTCACTTTGTGGGATGCTTTCAATAGCATTCGAAAAGAAGTACAATTATGCATCAGTTTGTACTATTTGATCCACGGGCGAAACCGAGAAAGCGAAAAGCGGAAAAGAACGATCTTGATTATAACTGGGCAGTTTGATACAGAGTAGTACAGGGGGAGAAGAGAAAAATGTGTTTGAAAATATCGACGTGACAGCTCGGAACGGCATGAGAGAGAATGTAATAGGTAATCGAGTAGATGAGGTGATTTGAATAAGTGAAAGGCCAGCAAAAGGCCGGCGCGCCTCTCCAGAATGAAAGATATTGAGCATAAAGAGGTGGTATGCTATATACGTGAATGAAAATCTCGAGCCGCAATCAAACATTTTCTCCCATTGAGTTTTTTTGTTTAAATAAAATAAAAACGCTTCGTTTCATTTTGAAAAAATAATTTCCTTTTTTCTACAAAATTATAATTTTACCATTTAAAAAATTTTAAAAACATATTTTTTCTATTTGCCTTTCACAGCCAGCTAGCTTGAAGAGGAGGTTGAAGGGGGGAGGAGCCGTTATAGTGCTGGTGTGGAAACGGGCGCTGCTGGGGGACCGGGTAGGGTCTGTGTGCCCGAGCTTCTCCACTCTCCGCCAGTAGTTTGCCCACTGCCGTCGTGATTGGATGTGTCTAGTGTGTTGTTAGTGGCAAGAAGAAAAAAAGTCAAAATCCTCCAGCAGCTAAAGAGCATTGCCGTGTTTTTTTTTTTCTCCCCAGTGTCGCTTACTCGGACTTTGCTAGTAAAAGAAGAAGAAGAGAAAAGAGTTTTGTTTTATTAGCCCCGAGTATTTGTTCAATTCCCCCGGAGCGTGTTCTGCCGCAAAGAGCGGGATCGATAGTGGGACGACCATGTTATCTGTCAATCTCAATTGATTGATGCGACTGCGATTGGCATTATTTATTTTTTTCACTCCCGAGTATTAATCACTGTTTAATCAAGACCGATTCGATTCAACAATTGTGTGCTACCATCGCGGCAATAAGGCCAAGAAAAGATTTAAAAAAACAAAAAAAACAACAAAACAAAATTAATCAATCCTCCGAAGCGTCAGAAAAATGACGGACCGCGACCAGCTCGGCCGGTCGGATGAGAAGAAAGCTTTGGCACTGCTAGCGTCACCCGACTGCTGTTGCGGCGTCGGCGACACGTCGTCGTCGTCAGGGCCGTTGAACGGCAAGAGTCATTTGGTCTGGCGGCGGTACTGTGTGCTGGCGCTGGCCATCTCCACGCTGAGTGTTCTGTTGTGCGCGGTGACTTGGTCTCAGAACGCCTCGACTCATCGGCGTCTCTTGCTGGTCGAGGAACGGCTGAAGGCCTCGCTCACCATCGACGACCCGCAGCTCGACGTCAAACTGACGGCCCTCCTGGACAACAAACTGATGCTCTTCCCCGACAGCAGCAGCAGCAGCAGCTCGGGCGATGCTGGTAGCGGTAGCAGTCAGGCTCGCAGCCGCACCATCAGACAAGCCGCTTCGGCACCGGCAGATTGCCTCTGCCCGCCAGGTAATTCCTCACCCTCCTATACCATCAACTCTTAGACATAGTCGCTTTGCCTTTTTTTTCATTTTCATTTTAGAAACAACCCCCCACTATTCCATCTTCTTCTTCTTCCACAAACACCTTTGAAAAAATGAAATATTTTTCGGATATGTACACTCGGTCGGCGGATAAAAAGATTCCTCGACCTTTTTTTTCCTCCTCCGTTTTGCTATTACGTGGTAGTACTATTATGTATTCCCCCCGGTACCTTTATTCCTTGCCCCCAACCCTCACACCTCCATCGTCATCGACTCTCACCCTGTGATTAAAGTTTGAAGGGCAGAGAGAGAGAGAATGCGATAATGTAGTACACATACAGAGACGGACAATGTAACTACTTATACACCGTACGTACTATACATATTATATCTCTTTCTCTCTCTCTCGCTTTGGCGTCTCGCCCTCTTTTTTCCAGCGCCGCTTACCGGATTATTACGGCTTATCACTTTGTTCCTTTGCGCCGTTCACTCTTATATATATGTAATGTACAGCCTATTACGACACTGTCGATTTCCAACCCTTCCCCTCCCAACACACACCAAAAAAAAATGAAGGAGAAAAGATGGTAACTGGTTGTATGTAATATTCCTCATCTCTCGTGTGGAGAGAATGAGGAAGGGTTCGATTCAACCCCGATTCCTGGAAGCCATTAACGTTATTGCTGCGGTTTGTACAGCAATCTAAAGGAAGAAAGGAAAGGAAAAACTATGCACGTATAAGTACTGGACGTGTGTCGTAGTATAGATTAGATGCGCACATGCTTCAATGGCGAACGAGAAGCGTTATCTTTTGAGTTCGATTTGAGGTTGCAGCCAAGACGACGTCGCCCAACAGAAGAAGAAGAAGATAATTGCAGGTGATGGGCGCCGCCGCCGATCTCACAATGTGCGATTACTTTTGCTTTTTTCTCTCTCTCTTTCGTTCGTTCGTTCAAGAGAGAGAGATTATCAAGATGGATATAGAGAGTATAGAGCAAGAGAGAGCGAGGTCGCCAGCCCAGCAACTGCTGCTGGCACCTCGTCTTCAAAGATATAAAATAACATACAAGAAGAAGAACTGAAAAATGCATGACCGAACGACGTGCAGTATATAGAGAGCTAGATTGCCGAGGTACAACCTTCGATGAGTCATATGGCCACCACAATGTCTTGCATTTATCTTCATATTTGGACAAGAATATCAAGAAGGTCTATACGGAAAGAAAGAAAAAACGGGGGGGGGGGGAAGAAAAGCTGTAGACGAGTTATATACGTATGCATGCATGTCTGCTGTTGTGCAACGAGCGTGATCGGCTTCTCCTTTCCGTGACACGTAAACTCTTTTCTCTGGCGCCGGGATGATTAGACTTTTTGCGTCGGGATCACCCCCCCTCTCTCTTTATTTTGTCCTATTCTTATTCTTCTTCTTTTTCGTGACTTTCCTTCAAGTTTTCGGTTGTTTCTGTCGTCCGTGTGTATTTCCCCTTGATCCTTACGTGGACTGGTGCTGCTATGTAGCCCTTTGGGTCAGTCTATATAAGAGCTGCTCGTGATCTGCGTGTTATTATGACAACACGGAATGCGAGGAGGCGCCCAAGTCTCGCCGCCCATCACACTGCCCGGTGTGTATTTCTGACGGATGATTCTCCACATTTTCTCCCGCGTCTCGTCTTCCCCTTCCCGTCTTATCCGACACGCTGTTTTGAGACGCCGTCGCGTTTTCGGTTGAGAAATGCGGAGCAATCGGATCAAATATCGACAAGATTTTATGGGGCGGATCGCAAACCCCGCCCTGTTTATTTGGCGACCAAAATGAGAAACAAAATAAAAACGACCAGGTCGAAATCAAAATGACCCAATCAATCGCGGAGTCTTGCAGGGAGAGCAATCAAGACATTCATCAGAGGAATGTACCCATTAAGACGCTTGGGTTCTTGTGTTTTTCAATAGAAAATGGGAGAGTGCGGAGGAGAAATCTCAGAAAGTGATAAAGAAGTGACGAACGACGACAAAAATAAGGAAAGAAAAAGAAGAAAAAGAAAAAAGGGAAAAGAGACGCAACCGACGATGCACACACATACCCAACACCTTCTTCTTCTTCTCCCTCGTTATAATATACGGTCTAACGAGATTCGGCTGGCTGACTTATACAAGTCCTTTGCAGCGATAAGAGACGTTCCAAATGAGAGACGATGGATTTCTTTTTTCTTCTTTTATTTCTTATTTTCTCTGGTTCTCATTCAGGCAGAAGCTCCACGCACACGATTCGATAAGATTAACTGACTCACTTCAGCACGTTGGGCCAGTAAAGCGATCGGAAAAAAATAAAATAAGAAAATAACGCAGTGAGAGAAAAGAGAAAAACAGACCAACCAGTTTATATATTGATATGTTCTTCTGAATTCAATATTTCTGGGTCTATCGGCTGCTGCGCGATGTGTAGTAATTAATGATGGCCTTGGTTGAAAACACACGCACAGTCTCTTCTATTTATTTGAAAGTTTATATTTTTTTTCTTTTTGAAATCCTGCATAAACTAACCAGCAGACGAACGCCAGGAAGAGGTGGGTGCATCGCCCATTTACGCGTACATATAGGCAATAATCATATGACGTTTAGGAATTCCGTCTTTTTGATGTTTGGCCGAACGGTTCACTTTTGCCAGTCCCCAAAAGAACAAAAGAGTCTAAAAACCAAGCAAAGAGAAAAAGAGAGAGAGACTAACGAAGGGAAATGCGATTACATCTAAAGGCAAAGAGTGGGGAAGGAAACGGCTCCGTCCGCTCGTGTGCTCTCTCTCTTTCTCGTCGCTGTGTGTCTTATTTAAGAGGTTGAATTTCTTTTCCTTTTTTTGTTTTTTGTTTTTTTTCTTGTGTGTTGTTTCTATCTTCCTCTCTCTCTCTCTTTATATAATATACATAGGATACACTCGCGGCTAATTGTTGTCAGGCTTCTTTTTCCTCCTTCTTCTTTTTCTCGTTTGTCTCTCTCTTGACGGAGCTCGGCCTTTTTTGTTTCTTTCCATCCGTCGTGGATTTCTGATACAAGTCGACCAAGTTTCGGATAACTCGGCTCTGTGGTGTGTGTCTGGACGGTGGTGCATGCACGGACCGACTCTACTGGAAAAGGACAGACCAGGGCGCGCTAATAGCAGCTCCGTGTTGCGACTGGGATTTCGACCGATAACAGAATCGAGACATTTCTTCCCTTTTCTTTTTTTTAATTTCTAAAAAAAACAAAATTCGTTAGTTTTCTCTCTCTCTCGGCTCCTGCTCCTTGTTGGTTTTGTTCTCTCGCTCCCCCCTCACACACACATTTTCCGAGTGAGATGGCTCCTCATTGATGCATATCCGGGGCTGTATAGGAACAACAGGCCAGCAGCATCCCAGCAGCAGCATACACACACGCGAGCACCTCCGCCCAATTTTAAGAGCTTTCCTCATCGCTGGAATGAGAACTCCGGCCAGGTGATATTTTCATAATTTCGTTGTTAGTTTTTTCGGTTAGGTATTAAGGGGATGGAAGGAAGAAAAGAAACGAGAGAGAGAGAGGAAATATCAGATGGATTTCGTTAATGAGTTGGTCGAGGGAGAATCTAATAATTCCGTCGTTGTGTTCATTTTCCTTTTTTGGGGTTATTTCTCTTGTCCATTTTGTCGAGCAAGTTTTTTGACAAGTTGATATTTCGTCCGCTTAAATGGCCCCCGGGGGTCCTTGACGGGACGGGCAGAGGAGCGGACAACTCAGGTGTCACAGGAAGTGCAACAGCTGATGAGAAAAAGAAAAGTAATCTAAAAAGCTGCCAAAGTTTTGAGAGAGTTGCCATGGTTTGAGTTACCGTACACCAAGTATAGACTCTGGAAATATCATGGAAACCCTACACATACATGTATAGTTAGTTCCTCGTATACTAGTTAGTCCGCATACAGCCATCAGTTAGAGGGCCACATTTCTTTAGCGCCCGTTTAGTTTTCCTTATATTCCGTCACAGACTATTCACTTTCTTTCCCACTCTAGTCTCGACAAACTCTTTTCCATTTGTCTCGTGTTCGCTCGGTATTATAACTGCCGTGACGACACGCCACTAAACGCACGGCGTCCGCGTCTAACTGTCTCCTTGATTCCACAACCGGTAAAATAAAATAAAAATGGGAAGCTAATAAGAGCCGGCCAACTGTGTGACGCGATCAGGATAGGCAAAACGATGAGTGCGTGCGTGCGAACCAAAACGGCGCGACTCAATAGGATTGCGCGCAGAAAATGGGATCAGAGAAAAATACAACGACGAAACGTAAATCTTTTTCGTGTTCCGTCCGCCAGTGTCGACAACAAGTCTAATGCTCGTGACGACATAACAAACAAACAGATCATACACACACACACACATGTGTATATAGCTCTAAACGAAAGAACAAAGGTGTGTGCTGTTGTACACACAGCACACACCCAACAACCACGGTCGGAAACCTACACGCATCACTTCTTGCGTCACCAATAAATTTTCTATTTTTATATCCGTTCTGCGCTGAGTTTTGAGGCCCCCCAAAAAACTTTTCTCTGTTTGTTTGTTTGTTTCGATACTCTTTCCCCCCCCCCCCCCTGTGTGTACATATAATGTATGTAGACACGCTCACTTGTTGAGTATCCCCTCAGCGAAAGTTTGTTTGTGTGTCTATTCTTTTTTTTTTATTTCCCGATCTACGCCTTTGCGTGCTGCACGCGCTGCTGCTGCTGTGATGTTTCACTTTCGCCAATAGCTATAGTATAGGCACGACCGGACCAATGTCGATGACTTCCGCTCTAACCCCCCCGGACGGGACCCGAGTTGTTTTATCCGCTTTTAAAAAAGTTGTGTCGTTGTTGTTTTACAGTTTGGAAAAAAAAAAGAAAAGAGAGAGTTGTATTGTGTTGTATTCATATGTCTGTCTGTCGCACTTTTTTTTTTTTTTTTGGTCCGGTTTGATTCATCTCCGGTCTGTTGAGGGGGCCAACAACACGAGTTGCGCAATAACGACGGAGTTGTATATTTATTGGTTTAGAACGTCGCAATAGAGTGTAGACTGGCAAATAAAATTTCATGGGACAACTGATTGCCGTATTCACCTCTGAAATTGAACTACGACTCTCAACTGTATACCTTCTCTTTTCAGAGCTGAGACGAGCGCATTGTTCCCATTTTACAGCCCACAATGTCCCTTATTTATCAAGTTGTATTTTTTTCGTGGTTTAGCTCTTCTTATTTTTATTCGGTGCCAGACCTGGTAAAAAAGAAAAAAACTATTCTTTTTTTTTCCTTTCGGATTTTCACTGGAAATCTACAGGTAAATTCAAATAATCCCGACATTTATTCTCGTTTGAATCTCTACAAAATCCCCAAACTTCTTCCATGGATAGTAAATAAAATATCGAGTACGGCTTCATCATCTTCCGCTTTCTTGTCGGATTGGCCACCTCCGTCACGCGGCTGAGACGACAGCGAAACGAGCAAACCCCCCCCCCCCCAAAAAAAAACCCAAATAAAATAAACGTCGCGGTCACAGGTGCATTAACTCTGTCGAGTTGATAAACAACTTGGAAATGGAGGGGGGAATAATATAGAAGTGAACCAACTCGAAAAATCAACATGCGGATGGATGGATGTATAATAGGGAAGTGCGTTAAGGGTCAGACACTGGGCTGCTGGCCGAGTGCTGAGCTTGGCGGTCGCGCTATAGCAACTCACGTCGTCGACCAAAAGTCACGTTTGGTCGTCCGTCATCCAATGTTCTTTTTTTTTTACACAAACTGCATGGGGTTTTTTTTTCTTTCCAGCTGGGGGGGGACTTTTTGTGTTTCGGTTGTTCCTGTTCCGGGTGCAAATTACAGGTGCCGCGCTCACGTCGCCATGTATGTACATTTCCCTCTAACTGCGTCTGCTGTGTGTGCCGCGTTCATTTATTATTTCGCCCCTAACCAAAGAAACAGAAATATTACCCACACTGGTAGAAAAAAGTTCACACTCGATTGACTCTTCCCCCCTTTGTTTCGACAGCTCGGCCATTTTTCCCACTATACACCCACACTATATATTTATATCTTTCTTATATAATATATATTTTTTCCCCTAAGACTTGTATTTGTTTTTTCACCTTTCCAGAATTATTTATTTTCTACGCTCGCGACGGACGAAAAAACCAAAAGAAAATTCCCCCCACACCAAAAAACAAAAAATTTCATTTTCTATTTATATATTCATGAATACAACTGCTATTATATACAGCAGTGCAAGGGGTGATGAGAAAGATGGAGACCCGGATCCGTGAGCTCGGACCGTTAGAAAAAATAAAACACAACAAAAAATATTCCCGTTTGAATCGACTATGAGCGCGCGGGCGTTCAGATCATTCAATTCACGGGGCGCATTTTCTCTGCTGGGTCGTCATATCTACCCCCAACGTGTCGGTTTTTTTTTTTTCATTACGAATCGTCGACAGGATATATTGTCTATAGTGTGTGTGTACACACACAATCAGACGTTAGACGTGTTGTAAACGCGGAGAAAAATAAAAACAAAACACACGACGGCGGCCGGCTGAAGAATGCTCATAAATGTCAAGTTCTCTTGTCTGCTGGTAGCTGTACACTTATATAGTATATATAGAGAGAAAGAGACTTATTGCTACCATCGTGTTCCTTCTCTTCTCGCTGGCCTATTGGCCTTTGCATTTCTCTTCCACAGGGCGCGCCGCCCGCCAGGTTTTTCAAATGACCCCCTCTTCTTCATATACACTTTGACTCGGCATTTGCTGGTCTATTGGTCCTCCTCGATGGAGAGCCGCAAGTATGTGCATGGGAAAAATATAAAATGAGGGGGGGGGGGGGGAGAGAGGATGAAGGGAAATGTTTTTTTCTGGGGTGGAAGAAAGAAATGGCCCCCCTGCCACTGGCTATATTTTGTGTATAACAGAGTAATCAGTCAATAATAAAGACCCGGGAGGTAAAGTGGGGGCCCCGGGAGAAGAAGAAGAAGAAGAAGTCGAAGAATAAAGCAGTTTCTTTTCTCTCCCCTCACCGTGTGTTGCCCGAGAGTATATTATTATATGGTGTATAGAAAAGAGAGCTATAGCCATCTAGTATATATATACACCTCGAGTCCAGCGTCCAGGATTTTTATATGGGCGACACAATGTTTAAACGATGGGGGGTTCCAACGGTCCCATCTCTCTCTCAAGCCCCCCAGAGGTCCAACACAAACTTTCCTCTTTTTATCACAGCCTACAAGGTTTTTCGACCCTGCACATAAAAGAATCGAACTCAATGGACAATTTCTTCTATCCTTCGCACCCTTTTTAAAAAAATAAAACCCTTTGCGTTACATCAGAATATCACAAGGGATCCAGTCTGCATTCTTTTCTGATTATTGCGCACACGTGTGACAGGAAGAATTCCTCTTGTGCACAGCCAAACGCAATTTAGTACCAAGTGAAAATCATCGAAACTTTATTTGGGGGGTATCCACGGGCGACAGACAATCGAAGAAAAACGGTGGCACGCGCATTTGCCATGTATTGCTGGGCTCTCCATTTTCTTGGTATGTGTAACCCGCATATCTAATAACTTGTTCGTGTGACACTATATAATAGCTGGTTACCTGGGTTTGAATAGTCACGCGGATTGGCACGTCTTGATCGATCTGCAATATAATAACGGCCACCGTTCAGTCCTCATTTTTCTAGTTCAGCGATCTTGACAGCCTCAATTGGCTCCGGTCCAGCAGGTATTTAGATGAATAGAAAGCAGAGAAGTCTCTTGTCGATCTGGCAATATATACAGTCCGCCCTATAGACACACAAAGTCAAATACAATGGAAACATATCTCCTTGTATATTGAGCACGCCAGGTAGCTAGTATAAATGCCAGACATGCATGGACGCCAAGCGGAATAAGCGCACCCAACTTTTCCACCTGATTTATTTCGTCGGCCTATGTAGCGACACAATAGTTCAAAGAGACGGGAAATATACGAAAGTGGAAATCATTCGAGCCGTCCTCAAAAGAACATTTTGAAATTTCAAGAAATGACAATAGGAAACAACTCTGTTGAAGAATTTTTTTTCAAAATGTTTGAAACTTTTTGGGAGATATTTCTATTTGATCCAGCCCGGTTTGTGCATTATTCAACGAGCTAACGAGTGTTGAGAGCAGCCACAGAAAAATTCGCTCCTCTCTTTGGTTGGCTTTTTTCTAAACTTTGCTTTTTATTTTTTGTGTATCTACCTCATGTTTAATGGATATGCCGTATCTCTCTTCAACGATTTGAAATTCATTGAGGCTGGTGGCTGGCCCGTCCTGTTTGATACGGGTCGTTCCGTTCCGTGTTTTCCTATTTATTTTCATTTGCCTTTGATTTCCGTCGTGAAAAAGTCGCTGCGGTCTTTCACGGTCCCCCCCATCCGGAGCACATGCAGCCCGCCCGATCTTCTTTTTATTTTTTAAAAAGCTTTGAGATGGGCGGATGAAATGCGCACGTCCCCTATACGCGCCTCAGTCCCGACTTGTTTGAAAAAAAATTCCTTTTGGAAGAAGAAGAAGACGAGTCAAAGAAATAAGAATAACACACTTGAATGGGAAATAACCGGCAGCTAAAGCATCGGGAGGTAGCCGCGGGAGCCCTTGTCGGTCATTTCACAGCACGGGGCATTTATGGTAATCGTAGCTGAAGCGTGTGTGTGTACACATAGAAAACGAACGGCATGAACGTCAAGGACGTTGGCGATGGTCCACAAAAAGAGATCGACTCTTTTCTTTCTCTGTGTAGCTGCTGCTGCTGCTGCTACACATGTCTGATGACTGCGCGTGGAGTGCGACGGCCAATCGGGAATTCTTGGTCCGTCCTCGTGAATAAATATAAGCCACAACAGAGAGAGAGAACAACAACACAAGCGAAGGAAAAGATACCGGGGAATCTACTATATACATCTATGCGCACACGTGTTCACAAATGTTACATGGTCGAAATACATCCATCGAAACACATATATAGATAGAGATAGCCTCGAGGCGCATTGCCGTTTCGACGTGTGTTATATCTTCTCATTTTGACTAGCCAATTGATTCTTCGTGATTTCGGCAGATTGTTTTTTTGTTTTTTTTCCTATCGTGGCGTGCGGTCATGGTTTTCATTTTTGTTTTTATTCACGAGGGAATGGACTAGATCATTTCGTACGGCATGCGCTCACGATGAATTATTTCGACATTCATTCACTTTGATTTCTTTTTTTTTTTTCTTTTTTCGGCTGCCCTATTTGAAATTGCCGCCCTTATGTGGGGCATTAGACGTCGTATAATGCCCATCTCTGTTGAATTATGAGGAGTATACTACATCAAAAACCGGCGTGTCTCTTTTTTTAAATACGTATACAGCTAGCTAGTCACGGCGCTACGAGTTTTTAACTATAGTCGCAATAAAGAATGTATATCAAACAATAATTCTCCCAAGATAAAAAATAAAATAAAAATAAACCCAAAAAGTGAGGGGGGATATACCCAAGATGACGACGCAAGCGCCAAAAGTCGTGAGAGAGTCACGCGGGGCTTGTTGTTTTTCTCTTTTGATTTATTTTTTATTTCTTCTTTTTCAAAAAGGAATGGCCCGGCAATAATAATATATAAGTTATCCGACAGACACCACATCCAGGCTATACGGTGGGAAATGGAGCGAGAACGACACGTATATACAACCTCTGCTGCTGGCCATGCAGTGAAATCAAAAGGTTGAAAACGACTTGGAAAAAGTGAACTCGAAAAAGATTGTTTATCATTCACATGATTGAATGCTAAAATTAGTTATAGCGCCACCGCCCGACACTCGTTTCGACGTCGAACTGGACACGGGAGACCGTGAGGGGCTGTGCTGCCGGGTGTTTGGCGGGATAATTCAACAATTCAGTTCGATCTTGTGATTAGAATCGTCCCGTGATTGGCCCCGCCTAAATGTGTTATTTCTTTTCTTTTTCATTGCTGCGATTGTAAATCAAAAAGAAAATTTGGGGGATTTTCGGTTTCGTTGATGTGGCGCTCGTGCGCTTAGATTCACTCGAGTCGAAATTTGGATTTGGATTTTCTTGCTGTGCCATGGGCCCATGACTCGGCCACTTTTTCCCCAAATGCGCTTGCCCCCTCGTCCACCAGAAGGTAAAAATTTTAAAAAGGGGAAAAGAAAATCTTTTTGGCTTTCTCTCATCCACAAATCCACGTCACGATAAGTGGATTGTGTGTGTGTGTGTCTGTGTGTTCAGTTGAAAAATCATCAAAATATCAGAGACCAAATGGAACCAGCAAACCGACAATGAAACGAGAAAAAACCTCCTTGAAATGGTTAGACACATTTTGATGTCTCCGAGAAATTATTTAAAAAAAGGCAACACAGAAAGACTAAAGGAAAATACGGTGGGCCTTGATATTTAAAAAGGAGACCGACTCGGGTTACGTTTGCTGCTCTACACGTACACAACTGAACAGCACAGCAAACAACACAGAAGAAGAAGAAGAAATACAACTTTATTTTTTCTTTTTCAATTCACAAGAAAATGGAGAGAGAGAGGAGGAGGAATGTAACCGGAGACTCTCCACGGCCGCGACCAAAAGGCCGAAGAAAAATACTCTTCTTCTTTCTTTCTTTCTTTCTTTTCTGTGTGCGTTTGCGTGTTTGTTTGGTGCGACCATGAAAAATAACTATAAGGGCTACTGGCTGCTGGACACGTCAACACCGCAGGATAAACAAAAAAACCCTCGAAAAAATAGAAAATCTCTTTGGAAAGATCGATGTGATTTTCCGAGTTATTTTTCCCTATACGCTAGACGGTGATAATGTTTTAAGGAGCTCTCACGGAAGAAGTAGATGCATCAGAAATTTCAAATTTTATATTTTTTCGCTCACATCTTTTTTTTGTGGGGGGCACGGGCGGATGTAAGCCAGCCCGTCATTCTTCTTCTTCTTCTTTCCTCGACATATTTTTATGTTTTTTTTTTTTTTTTCTCTTTTTGGCGGAATATCAAGTTGACATCTTTGTTTCATGGCGTTGACAGCCAAATAAGTTCAAGGGATTCCAAGGGAAAAGAAAAGGGGGGCGCTTGAAATGCAGATGGTAACCGCAGAAGAGAGAGAAAAGCAGCGGACGGAAAAGGAGGAAACATAAGGACGAAATGAAAGGCGAGAGAGGAGCCCAGCAGCAGCCAAATAAGGAACCATCAGGATCGCGGGCAAACTGGAAATCCATTTCATGTAGCCCGCCGAGAATTCGAGACGCAAGAGTTGTGTAGTAAAATGTGTTCATATATTATTTAACAAGACGTCACAAAACGCGGACAGCCACCGCCGGATCCATCAATCCCCCCTCCGCCGACCAAATGCTTCCGGCTGGTTGAATTTTTTGTTCCCTTTCGGGGAACGTTACATAACCAGAAATCATTGAAAATTGAAACAAAAATTTTGAAAAAACTTTGGTTAAACAGCGGGGGTTATGTGTGAAGAGGAACCCGACACTTGCTCTCGTGCAATGCTCCAAAGAAACGAAAAAAAGAAGAAAAATAAAAGGAGGAGGCCCGGATGAGCTCGCGTAACCAACCGCTGCGACTCTCGGAGCGCGGCTCGAGCGAGACCGTGATCTAAGCGTTTTTCACTTGATTTTTTTGTTGGGTTGTTATGAGAGGATAGAATGGGGAGGGAAAGCTGGAGGTTGTTGTTGTTGTTTTTTGTTGTTGCGTCCCTTATTTTTTTTTCTATCTATCTGTCTGTTGTATCCTCCCTTCACCTGACTCTTTGAACCGGAGAGCGTGACTGTGCCGTGAATGATATTACGCCGTCGATTGCGCGTCTCTCTCTAGTCCAGGACAAGAGGCCAAAGTGGGGAATGAAGGGCCCGGCCAGCTTGAAATAGAGTTTTCATCAACAAAAAGATGAAACAAGATAACAAAAAAAAATTTAAAAAAAATGGAGGAATTTCAGAAATTCCAATCTTTTATGTTTACTATAGGGGATACACACTGATTAGGTTCTACTCATCGTATGCGGCGCGGCGAATCGACAAATTCCGCGTATTAAAAAAGAAGACGGGAGAGAATAAGAAACACGCAACAAACATTGGGAAAAGAAAAAGAAGGGGGTCATTAACGGAAAGCAGTATACCTATATTCTATTCTTCGGCGACATAACAACCCAAACATTCCAATTCCTATTTTCGTTTCTTTTTTCGGTATTTCCCCTTTTTCCAAAACGTTCGTGGCTTATTCGAAAAATGTTTTCCATCCTCCACTAGGCCGCGTAATGTACATTTTTATTTTGAATGACAGAGTCGGTTGATCTTTATAAATATAGAAAAAGGAGTGCGCTGGTTGTTTGAATCGGGTAAACTGGAAGAAGACGAAGAAAAAAAATGTGTTTTTGTTCTTGACATTTTTAAGGTTGGTCAGTATCTACTAGTCTGGTTGACCGGCGGATGGCCAGTTAAATTCCTATCTGGATGGGAGAATCTATACTGTACTACATGTGAAGCTTTTAAAATGTTTTCTTTACCAAATGATAAACCCCCCTTCCCTCAGTTGGAAGAAAGGGGAAAAGCCAAGTGGCTCCTACAAGTATCTGTCTGAGAATGGGCCCTCTCGATTCATATTGTTTGTGTTATTTACTTGCACCTTTTAAAAGAATCAAAGAGCCTGAGAGTAGAGAGAGAGACAGGGGGCAGGCAAAACGGACAGACGAAGGACGTCGACTGTCTCAGATTCCTCCTTCTTTTTTAAAAGCCAAGAAATTGAACAAACAGACAAGTTTGGAAGAGCAGAGTTCCAAGATCTTTTGACAGCTGGACACTATTACCGAAACAGAAATCAGAGATGGGCAGAGAGAGAGAGAGAGAAAAAAGGTGTCCGATCGCATGTCAGCGATAAAGAATTGAAAGGCGACCAACTTCCTGGCCAAAAGGAATCAAGTGGGGCGCGCAGTACAACACAACAGAGAAAAAAATCTAAAAAAAAAAAAAATTATCGACACATTTGCATTTGAAAAATGCGCGTGCGGTTGGCGCTCCATCGGGCATTTATTCCATGGCACACGCACGTCTATCCGCGCCACAGCCGCCCGCTATTCCACACACAGCCAAAGGTGGGCGCTGTTGTACATTTAACACGGCCATTTTTCGCTGTCGAAAATAAATGGAGCCCCGAGAGTTTTTTTGTTTTGTTTTGTGTTTTCTGCGCTCGCCTGTTATCTGATCCTTTTTTTTCTATTGGAAGAAGATTCTATTGGGAAAGAGAGAGAGACTGGGATGATTGTTTGTTGTCTTGCGCTGGTCTCTACCCTCGTATATAGCTTGGAGCTCTTAGCTGTGTGTCCGCTCTTGTCTTTTTTCGAACCCGCCCAAAAATAAAGTCGGTCCGCTTCTCAAGTGGTGGTCGTCGGCCAACACAGACGCAAGGGCGAAACCCCAAAATCGCTCAGCTGTGCGTTCAACTCGGTGAAAAGAGCCAACAAAATGGAAAACAAAACAAAAAAAAGACATCGAACTTGATTAACTCTGACAAGGTTTCTCGTTTTCGAACAAGAGAATAAATAACTCAATTCAAACTCGTCCCCTATTGTCTCTAGCCAAGTTCCCATCTGTTACAGCATCCAATTGGCCAGTTCCGTCGACGTTCAATCAGCCGCACATTTTAGGATGGGGCGTGAGGATCGATGCTGCTGGTCAGAAAACGGGGAGGCGTTAAACGAATCATACAATCGCCCGCCTATGAAATTAGACGGATAGTATTATTTAGGAGCTCTCAAAACTGGAAGCCCTACATCGACGTAAGAAGGAAACGTGTACCGAGTTTCAATGGGATAATAAACATTTGAGCAGCGCTAAGCAGCTTGGAGTTTATTCTTTTTTTGAAATATCTAAAGCCGACTGGAATTAACTGCTGCATCAGTCCCCCCATTTCATTGTCGCGCGCCCGCTCGTCGAGTTGACCGATAGGAACTTGACGATAACGCGATAAGTTTCCAGTTTCCGCTGTCGTTAAAAATGGAACAAAAAGACAACGAGAAAGAGAGACACGCCCAGCCAATAATAAGTGGGCACCCACAGACCATTTGGCTAATCACACACTGTCTGGGGTCCGTTTCAAAACTAACTCGCTGGATATATTGACATCACACTCGAAACGTCCAATGGGACTTGAAAAAGAGACAGCAGACGGGCTGCTGCCCACAGCCAGAAACAAAGTTCTAAAAGTGAAATAGTGACGCGGCTTATTTGAACAGCATTATATACCAACTACTTCCCGTTTAGGGCTCATCGTGATCGTATCCGGCTTGTTTACTGGTATACACACATGGATACAATATAAGAGAGACACAAGGGTCACAAAGAAATGGCATCCGCTTCAACAACTCGAAAAGAAAAAGATATTTTCCAATTTCTTTACTTTTCTCTCTGGAGACTTGCTGTGAAGATGGGAGTAGATTACGGCCATTACTTAACTCGAAGAAAAACACACAAAAGAAACGAGAGCTTGCAGTGACGCATAGAGCAGCAGCACCCGGGGTTTAAAAAAAAAAGGGAAAACGAATAAAATCAAGACGGAGGTGCGAGAGAGGCAGCAGCGCGGTTCATTGCGATCGATCGATCGACCAAAGAAAGTTGGAAACCGGTGACGCTGTGATTGTCGACACGCTGTATATTGTGTTGCTGCTGCTGCCACTCGGATCTATTTATTCTTGCCTTTTCTTATAGACACTCTCATCGACGAGATGATATCCCCCCCCCCCCACTCCTCCTTTGCTCATCGGTATAATATAAAGAAAAAAAGGCCAATAGAAGAGATTCTGTATCCTGATGCCCTTGGATTATTCCGGGTCTGGAATGGGACGACGGATCCTTGGTACAGACCCAATCCTTGACGACACTGAATTTATAGTGTGTGTCTCTCGACTGGAGAGTGAGAGAGAAGGGGGTTCGAACAACAAGGTAACGGCTGTTTTGCCTCCATGTCGCGGCCGTCTCTATAACAATCGAAGGAGCGGGCGACACGCTTTCGGTAATGAATCAGCAGGCAGGAAGGAATGAAGGGCAAACTGCTGCGCTGGTAGCGCGCGAGGGGGGGATGAATAGCTGATGGCCTTGTTTATAAAATGCGCCAGAAGGCGTTGGGATTCATTGCGATCGATGTCCGTCCGCTCGTTTCGTTCATGGAGTCACTACAATAAAAGATTCGTGCGTCGTCTGTCTCCATTTGATGATATCGCGTGATCTATAGGAAACAACAAGAAAAAAAAAAGAGTCGCCAGGATCTTTTTTGTGTCTTTTTTCGCCCGTCATCCGCAGCGACACGAGTCACACAACGCCAGTCATAAAAACAGAAAACGAAATGGCGTGTTGCACAGCGCTGCTATACAGCTACACCAGCCTCTATACCCGATTCGATTGAATTTCGTAGAGTCGGACGCAAAGTTACACAAACGGGATAATATTCTAGAGGCGAAAAAGAGGAGAAAAAAGGGGCAATGTGCCCACTTGGCTGGCTGCCGCTTGATGTTCTTCTTCTTCTATTCTTTGCGGTCGAGTGTGTGTGTGCTGCAGCCGTGATATCTTCTTCTTCCCCCTCTCATTTCCCTGCTGCTGCTGCTCTCTAAAAACCGTTATTTCCCGCACGAGCGACGAGATCCCGATGAGACAATGGGAGCGGCGGTATATTAGCACTTGAACCGGGTCCGACCGAGCGCAGTATACAGTTCGGTCATACCATTTTCCGAGTAACCCATGGCAACGCTATGTAGGAGCACTTGACATCATCGCCAAGGAAAAGCCAAGACGATGGAAAAAGAGGAGAGCTGCATGTGTATCTATGTGGAGGGTGGCCCTCCTATCGTGTACCCGTACGGTCCAGGGTCTTATACTATATCCTATACGTCGAATTTAGCGTCCAGTCACCGCGAGATATCATTCATTTGCTGCTGCTGCTGCCGCCGGCTAGACGGGAAAGTGTCCCGGTCAACAACGACTGTGCGGGATTAGAGACGAAACGTTCTTGATTGTTGTTGCGTCGGCACAGGTTCCGTAGGACAAAGATTGGATTGTCCAACGGGCTCAGTCCGGATCAGTCCTCCACCAGAGACTTTTGCTGACTGGGCCAAAGAGAACGGCCGCCATAAGACGGCATTATACCTTCCCCCCCAAGAAAAAGGGAAAAAGAATAGGATGTTTTTCTTATTCCCACTGATTGAACTCTGATCCGGCCATCATCGGATCCAGCAGCTGCTAAATATATATTTAAGGGATGTCTTATTATATTTACCCAATGCTGATGGGGTTTATTGTCGAAAAAACTATTATTTAAAAACCCGAAAAATCCAAGACAAGGCGATTTCAGGAGGTTAGAAAAGGTGGATTTGTGGTGGGGGGGTTTCAATTACCACCTGAGAAATGTGTTCCCCCCACCGCCATCCAGCTGTCTTTAGCAGTTAAACATTTAAGAGATTCCACTTTTTTTTTTGGAAAATCATGTAATTGAAAAAAGAAAGAAAATTCCCCTCGAAAAAATGAAATAACCCTCGAAGTAAAAATTAAAAAAATGTTCTATAGTAATAAAAAGAATAGAACGGACTGAGAAGAGAGACATGACGTTGACTATTGCACTCGCAGCGGGAGACGGTGGGGCCCACTGCGGCCGCAGCGTGAGTCTCCCGTATGAAGACACTCGGTCAAAATATAGACACAAAATACTCGACTTGTATTATTATATATCCTAGCTTCTCTCTCTGCTGAGCTGTATACATGATGCAGCAGAGATGGACAGACAGAAACAACCTGGAATGTGTCCCTTTTTTTGACCCCCTCAGACATCCGCGTTCTGGGACACCCGATGGCCTGACAAATGGTGTGAAATGTCCACCCCCATTTGGGAGGGAAAAAGAAATGGTCGGGGGAGAGAGATCGGCCGGGCAGATGGACCCCACTGATAAAGATGCTGGACATTCATCTGCATTCGTATAGATGCAGAATAGAGCAGATATACCCCCTGGACCCGTGAACCTGGATTTCACGCAGAGAAAGCCAGCACCTTTTTGTGTGTGTTTCGCACCTTGTATTTGCTTGTCAGTCTCCATGTTTCGCTGATCCATCGCATTTTTCTGGCTTTTTTCCGGTCTTCATTTAATCATCTGCATATATACGGCCCACAGGGGACACGTGGACACGTTTAAAAAGGGGAAATTCATGTGCGCCACCTCTCACACAGGATCGAACTGCGGGCGGATGGGACCAAGGATATAGTCCGGGCCGAATGGAGAAATGTGTTTTTTTGGTGGCTGCCAATCAGATAGCATTGTTGTATACAACCCCAGGTCTAGCTATACGCGCTGCGCATCCCGTATAGACTGGCATAGGAGGATCCCCATCGAAAAAAAAAGAGATATTTGGGTAGGATGCCTGCCGTCTAGAGTCATTTATCAACCTAGCGCGCGCGTTTGCCTTTTTTTTTTCTTTCCTATACTACAGCAGCTTTGGCTATTCTCTTCTTGTCTCCAAACGAGCATAGATAATAGATATCGAACCGCATGGAAATATATTGGAGACTTCCTCTACTTGATACTCCTCTATCTACTAGATTCCAACGTTGTTTGGTTTCGTCTTTATATTGGGCCTTGCTATCTCTCTACGGTACGGGTAATTTAGACAGAAGCAGCAATGTATACCGTACACAATTGAGGAAACATTTTTACAGTCCAGGCGAAATCGTTTTTCTGTCTTCCCCCCTCCTATTTTGACCTCTACATTTTGGAACTAAAAAAACAATTTCAATGGTCGCATTCTTTTTTTTTACCACTCGACATCTTGGCAAATCTAATCGCGGGTTCATCCGAATAATTCGAGTCGAACCTTTTTTCTCTCTTTTTTAAAAATTTTGGGTGCCGTTCCTCGGTATTATACTATAGCCGTCGAGCTGCTCTGCTCAAATATAATAGAAACGAATAGAAAAGGAGTCACTCTGCTGCTATTCTTTACCAACGAGGAGGTGCCGGTGTGGCGGCACGGCAGGTCCCTCTTGGTAAAAAAATTGTTAAAAAGTTTCACTTTGCTTGAAGTGTTTAAAGTTGAAATATTTTCGAATGTGATGGTTTACCCGCAGACAAAGTGGTGAGGTACAAAACAAGCCTGATCTGCTGTCGTTCGACAAATGAGATTTTTCCGTGACTACGTAACGATTTATGATCAACGCCGCCAAAAATTGTCAAAAAGGAAGAATAGAGATCAATTTTGTTCTACCTTTATATGCCTGGGAAATACAGCCAGGCACCTACAGTTGCTCTATCCATCCGCTGAAGAGTTAGATGACACCAGACGGGATAGGGTAAAAAGGGTGTCCTCGTGAATACACCCACATTCACATGGGCATACACAAGGACATTGAAAGAAAAGGGAAAAAGAGAGATCCGCAACTCGATTGACATCGGTAGTTTTCCTGGTTTTCCCAATGCAGTGTGATGCTTCTTATCTAAATAAAAAAATAAAATGGGTTACGAAAAAATGTTGACAGAAACAAGTCAGGAAAAGTTGAAAATGAGACACTGGGTAAACCCTAATTGTTAATAAATGAGAGAATTAAAGGTTTACATGTATATATATGCATTGATAGAGGTAATGCAACATTAAAATATTTAGCAGGTCACAGGTCAATTGCCAAAATCATTACCCAAGTGATGATCCTGGGATTGTTGCTGGTGATAGGTTAACACCTGCAGGAAAACTTGCATATTGTGTGGTTATGATGGATGGCTCTGGCCGCAAATCTGCAAAAAAAAAAAAAAGTTACATAGTACAAACAAACTGCCATGCATCAACAGGGTAATCACATTATGATAAATGCTAATCAACTAACATTTCACAAATTTGGAACAGGTTTAACATTTTTATAGCTTTCACAAACATTCTATTTGTATTCTTAGTTTTATTTACCCGCTAAACAGCATGGAGTATTACCGTTATTTTAAAAAACAAATAAATCTAAAACAATCTAAATCTTGAACTTTGTCTGACTTTTTTGAAATTTTCAACTAGACGATGACGAAAGCAGACGACACTTGTCCAATTTTCTGCCAAGTTCTAATCAGCATGCTTACGAGTTACGATAATACGATATCGATAGAAATTAGAAATAACAAAAAATCATTAATCGAACTCCCCCCCCCCAAAAAAAAATCCAAACCGCTCAAAAATGATAAGGGAATAAGTTGAGGGAACAAGTTTTAGTTGAAATCTAATACTATTTTATCATATTGTTCGTCAGAACAAATTTGATCAAGCCCACCACGCCACAACCCACCACGTCGGACAAGATCCAAATAAAAATTTGCTGAAACCCGCAAAAAGACCAAAAATCCGCCCTACTAACAGCCGATAAAAGTATTTGAATGAACCCTAAAAGGTGAGGTTTTGGGGATGGTATCTGACTTGAGGTCACGCTCTTACTTCATTGGCTGCCTACTGGGCCTTAATTCGACCGTCTAGTGTTACCGAGTGAACGGCAACCGTCGACTATCGTCAGGGGCTAAGCGTAAGACTAACGGACACAACTTCAGATTGTGACCAGCAAGTCGAGAAACCGGGGTGTTATAGGTTACGATCTTTATGATGGACGTCCTTTATAGCAACAGGGCGTCTAATAGATCGGGAGGTGAGTTTAGAAGTGAGTTCATCGATTAGTATTCCACCGTATATTATTATTGAAGACCGTATATTATTAATGAAGAGCATTCATAGTATTCAAGACACACAGTTATATTCACAATTACAGTGGGAGTATTACACAATTGGGAGGTACTAGGGATCGAACGCGGGTCTTTTTGATGCGAAGCGAAGATGATGACCGATGCTCGTTGAGTGCACATCTCGATGCGAATTTAATCGAGTCAGAATGGACGACCTCTAATCGACGGCAGGGACGCCCATGACCTTGTGCTTGGCCTAGCGTCGGCCCCAATTCACAACATTGAAAAACAATGTCAGGTCTTACACATATTGATATTATATATTGAAAGCATCGTCGTGAGAGTTGCGCATTAATTTCTTTGATTTGTCTCGTCCAATACCGGACCGCAAAGCATCATATATAGCCTACCCATCATTGCCTTTGATTTCCTTGACGAAATCTCGTGATACGTCTTTATAACACCCCCGGTAGGACCGTCTAGGAAGCCAAGATGTAATAATTTTTTTTCAATTTGAAGGAAAATAGAAGAAAAGAAAAATATGTGGTTATAATATTAGCCGTGAAACGGAGCTCTTTCTTTCCATCCATTATACCGTGCCCGTCTATATGACCTATTTTGGTACGGCTGTTCATTACTGCGAAGTCGGTTGGGTTTCTTAAATGCTGAGATACAGAGTGCGGGGCCGAAAATTTCTTCCAGGAAAACGGTCGGCCCTTTTGCTGTTGGGCTGCCGTTTGGCTGCCGGGCGGTGTGTCTGTGTGTCTGTGTGTGCGGTGAAAAAAGTGCGGCGATCCCTCTTCTTTTACCTCCGTCAAATATGACCCACACGACCCACGTATATAAAACTACCATCGAAACAGCGCGGCTCCCATGACGCCAATCAAAAACTACCTGATCATTATAAAGCACCAGAATATTAAAAAGAATTAAAAAGAGACTGTGCGGTGTACCAAAGAAAACGGAAAGAAAAACAACCCGAGAAAAATAAAAATAAGATTTTATTGATTGATTTTCTTTGATGCTGAGTTACAGGGTCGAAGGGAAATGAGATGGAAAAAGAAAAATGATGCGGCCACTATATCATACATATAGTGAGCTTGATATTATTAATGTTCCAGCATCAGTCCATTTTTTCTGACTTGTTTGTTGTGTAAAAGCCGGCCGGTTGATTTTATTTTGAAAAAAAGAAAAACTGCAGACTCATTACTGAAAGAGAGAGAGAGAAGCTGGAGGCTGATATATTTAATACGATAAAATTGGAGACCAACCGCACGTGATTGTCGGGATGATCACTCGGGTCCTTATATTCAATGCGGCCCTTATAGGGTGGCCCACTCCATCGTGAATTAGCCGGGAGGGTGTACGCACACTCCTCGCGCTCCTTGTTATAACTTAAGTGTACTTATATCTCATCCACTATCTCCAAGTGATTCAATCCGGCCAGACAACAAAACACAACGTCGTCTATATCTTATATAAGAATCGTCTCGCGCGCTTTTGGCCAATCTTTCAAATTGACGGATGTACGCTATCGATGATGTGATTAAGATAAGAGGGAAACATTGGCTTCTTCCTACTTTATCAATCTATATATACCTTACATTTTTCTCGACGGCCGGGCGCATTCCACAAAAGAGAATCTCATTGATGAATGTTGGCTGCCTTTCAATCGGCGCTTGTCGTGGGCCGTTAAGGACAGCTCACAGCCCAGCTAGAGAGAATGAAGTCTACCATTATATATACTGTGTGCGCCAGTTCTCTCTCTCTCTATGCTGGGGCTCCGTTCCATCTTCCCTTTTATATATCCATTTCGAAATGAAATAAGTTATCTTATACTATATAAAAGGGAAGACGACGACGGCCTAGCTCATCCATTACCATCTGACGAGAGATATCGATGGTTTTTCTTTGACCGCGGCACCGTCGGATGTACATATAGCCCCGCAGCTATGGGATACACGGGAGGGAAAATATGAGTCGAGCCGGGCCGCCGGATGAAAGATATCTTCTCCTTGTTTTGATATTTGTTATCTTTTCCCATAGAGCCATAGAGCGCGCAAACTTCCATCATTCAATTCCTCCTCCTCCCCCAAAGCCAGAAGAAGAAAAAAAAACCCCAGTGATTACCCACAGTGTGCATGTATAGAGAGAGAGGCGGGCAATATACAAGCTGCTGCCCACGTCTTGTTTCGCGCTGCATTTGCTCCAGAGCTATGAGCGGCCAGAGTCGATCCGTCTTCATCGATGTCTCGACTCTCTCTGCTTGGCTCTATCTTATTTCATTTGGGCAACTTTTCGCTCCTCCTCATTTCCTTTTTTTGATTTTATTTGGTTGTTATTCCATCATGCGAAAAGAAGAACAACAACAACAACATATGCCGGACCCGAGCTCGTTCTCCTCTCTGAACCTTTTTTGTATTAAATGGGACTGGGGGCCGGGCATTCTTGGATGTACTAGCGCTAGAAATATTTCCGCTGCGGATTCATCCGAGCGTGCTGTGACGGAAAACGAAACAAGTTGCATTGCTGCGACAGCCCCACTCGCTCTGATTGAAAGTACACAAGAATCTGATATTATATTTGCGCGGGACCTTCAATCTAATACGTCGGCGGGGCGATGGCATGTGTGCTGTGTGTGCGACCAAGGGAAGAATTCAACAAGTTCCTTTCAGAAACAGATCAAGGACTGGCATATCAGGATAGAAAGAAAAGAGCCGACAGAAGGTTGTGAACGCCACGAAATGGGAAAATGGTTGATCCGACTCCTGCTGCTGGACATGTTGCGCTCTCACCGCCAATAAATGTGTATGTGCTGGACAAGCGCACGGAATTGCTGATAGCATTAGACGAGAGTAGAACTAGTAGTGCATTTGCTAGATGAAGGATTTCGATATAGCGACGAGAGACGTGTGTACGCACGACTTGATAGATACCGCCTGCACTCGTCATTATTATCCGTTTGGCCGAGTTGTTGACGAACGGGCGACGCACGGTCTGTCCTTGTCAGCCCGTCCCCCCCCCCCCCCCTCTCCTTCATCGACGAACGACGCCATCAAACGCGGAAATGGAAGTCGCCACGATGAGCTGGTCCCGATTGTACCGCCCCACCCGTTTTTGATCCGCTCCCGAGAAAGAAAATGCCGAGAATAAATAAATGAAGTGACACACATTCAATTTGTCAGTTGAAAGGGACCTCTCACTTGCAGACGCTCAGGCCTCTTATATGGGCGACATCCTCCGCACAAGAGCCGAAAGTAATCAGGAAAACTCAACATTGAGACGACCGACAGTGCGAGTCACAATAATATAATCAAGTGGGCCAAAACTCCGATTCCATTTTTATAAATCAATCTGAAATGAATTGAGTTGAGTCTCTCATTCACGTATAGACGCGTCCAGGGTCCAGGTGAAATCTATTAACGAGCAATTAATTAGCCGCTTGTTAGCGTCTGCTAGACGAGATGGGAGGAGTAGTTTCTCCGGTGGGGGTGGTGTAATCTCTACGTCACGGTTCTGTCTCCAACTAGGGCCATACTTTATATGGTTAACCTCGCCTTTTATTTTTAATGAAATAAATATTAGATAAGAGCCACACGTAAGACACTGACGGTCAGCGTCTACTGTTTAAAAATAAAATTTGAAAAACTAACCAAACTTTCTAGCGGTCTGTTTTTCTATGTGGTTGTTACACATTCAAGCCTTGAGGGTGAATTGCGTCATGTCTTCGGCGTCTGTCTACCTTATACCGGGAGTCATTCTCTCATCAACTCCCGCTTGTCATCCAGACAATCTCACTATGTTGACGTGCCGCTAGAAGTTGGTTCACTCCCGACTGGCTGACCTTGTTGCGCACATAGTTTGTGATACGAGCAGTCCTCCACAGTATACGTTGGGTGTCGTGTTTGACTTTATCTGTGACGGGAAATTGCCAGGGAGATATTATTCACGAGAACGTGGAAAAATGTTTAATAGCAAAAAATAAACCTGTACAATTTTACAATGTTCCAGATCTTTCACGGACACACAGTCGCCCGTCAAACTATCGTGAAAGCAAATTCTCAAAGCTATCATCGTAAAATTGCTGGACGTTATTTTTTTTTTACTTTTTAGTTATTTTTGTTTGCTGCTGTTCTATACGTAAATGTATAGAACGCTGTCCGTCGGCCACTTTCAAACTTCTTTTATTTTTTGGGCGGGTAAGAATCTTTTTGGTTGCTCAATATGCGCATATCAATAAAAGGAGCGGATCGTTTTGAAAATAAAAATGGGAGGAAAATCCCCTTCTGTTGATTCAATCATCATGCTGTTTAAAAAATTGTGTGCAGTAGATGTATGTAGGCTCGGCTTCAACGGAAGATGAAGCATTTTTTTTTCCACCAAAAGTTACAGAGGGGGTTGTATCTACATAGGGGAAAGATGTCGAGGGCTCTAGCCGGGCGGTCCTAGGGACCATCGATCAGACATCGCGCAGCATCCGTCCTGCCTCGCCTCCTCCTATATAGAGTCTCCACACCGAAAATTTTGAATACCTTTTTTTTTTTTTAACTTCAACGTCATCCAGCTGCATAGTAGAGAAAAAAAAATTCAGTTTTCTCGCCTTCTTCTTTTTTTTTTAAATTTTATTTTTGGTGTTTCCACCCCGACCCGCATATATAGGACGACCAATTTTGTACTACATAGAGGTGATAGCGCCGGTATCTATATAGAGATAGGAAATTTGTTAAGGACGTGTAGAGTATAATTTAATGTGCACATTCTCTAGGTGATATTCTTTTGGTATTCATATAAAGTGGAAAAAATGTGGTCACGGCGACCCATCACACCAACTGCGGGGTGAATAGAAAAGAAGGGCTGTATTATGAAGACATTTAAAGAAAAAAAGATGTAATGGATGTATAAAGACTGGTTCAATAGACGGTGGAATGAACGAGAATCTAAGAAGGTGGTAGTGGATAATCCGTTTGTCAAGTCGGGAAGAAGTTATATAAGAAAAGGAAAAAAAAAAATAACGCCGGGCGGCGCTCGTAAATCGTATCATGGAAATTTGTTCTCTCTCGTCTCCCCTTGGCGACCCCATCCATGCACAGCCCCCATCTAATAATTTCCTCCCAGAAAAAAAAGAAGAACCGACTCTGGATAAAAAGTAAAAACTTACCATCTCTATATAGAGGCTGGTGCCGGGGAATAGGATACGATAGGCGCTTATATACGTAGGCTATATAACAGAGTCAAGCCACAAGGCCCAACTTTGTATAGAACGGATAGATTTTAACGTCTTCATTTGAATAAAGTTTGGTCTCTCTACTATGCGGCTGTACGGTGCCCAACATTTTCTCAATTTACTCGCCTATTGAAGGAGTCAAAGAGACTCTCTCTCGAGTCTTTTCATTCCCCCGTCGACATCATCATCCTTCCCTTTTATCCCGCCCAACATCCATATAAATATACTTGTAATAATCTTATAATATTCCCCCTCAACCCCCCTAACCGAATCTGCATATTATTATTCCAATCAAATGCGCATATTCAGCCTTTTTTACAAGAATATCATTTCCTATAGAACGACACCGAAAAAATATTTCTCGTTGAACTTTGTCGACTTGTGAGGCCCACAGCACAGAGCACAGAGAGCACATCATGACCGTGAAAAGTGAAATTCTTTTTTTGGCCCAGCAGGAGGGATGTTGTTGGACTCTCTCTGGTGCCCCAGCAAAACAACGGGCAGGTATTGCTCTCGGTTGGTACTCTTCCGAACAAGACGTACGAGAACCGGTAGATGATGGAGACAGCTGAGAGATATGGGGGGTCTGAAAAATAGAAAATAGGCGAAGTAAATGAACTCGTATCGATCCATCGCGATGGGGCACTTATTGACTGGTGCCGGGTATACGTACGTTGCTTGGATATTAGTCGGGGTTATAACATGACAAGGCTCTATTTCCAAGCATTGGAATAACTGCCATAAACTATAGTCTATAGTCTAGAGTGAACTTATTATAATAGACTTGTGCTGTGTGTCTTGTAACGTTGAGTGCGTCGGTGTAACTCTATAAGTTAACTAACTGAATCGGGGCCATTCCCTCCGAGGTCTCATCAGGTACATGTATACACGGGAAAAGAGCGAAGGAAGGGGGGGGGGGATGAACAAAGACGACGTCTATTAATGGGAACCGATAATAGATTAGATTTTCCCCTCGATCGAATAGCAAAAGAAAGAGACGAGATCAAGGGGGAAGGATTATTGAGTGGAGATAGATAGACGGAACGAGGTACTATATGGCACACACGAGAGATACGCACACGGCCGCGATGGCATTCTAAATGAGAATATCTTTGATAACAATTTCACCATCAGCGGCAGCAGCTCTCGCTATATAGCTTTTTCGTCTGCCTAGTATATCTATCAGAGCCGACGCGGTTGCCTTTTATATATCTCTAGCGTGAGTTTCATCAGCGACGAAATGGGAGAATAGATATAAATCCTACCGTTGGCTATCCTTTTGTTGTCCGCAGCTCTTATACATCCCTCACTATAACAAACGTAAACTATGTGTCTACAATATACGATCTCTACGACGGTATTTATAAATGAATCTCTTCCCGATTCTCTCATATTCTCTTACTCCACCAGCTATAGAGTCTCTCAAAAAGAATAAAGGTCTTCATCATCATCCCTTTGTTGTTCTATCGGGGTTGTTATTTCGTCTTGTTTTGTAGATCAGTGGGTTATGTTTTTGTGTTGTGTTGAAGATGGTCGAACGTCTTCATCAGGAGTGTCTTGGCACGTTGGCGTTTGAGAGAGAAACACGCACATGTTATTGGGCACAGTACACGGATGGGACGAAGCAAAGAAGAAGAAGCTTTTCCCATCATCTCATCATCCGCGTCCCATACAACACAGTTCAACGTCTTGTAAATCAATGCGATGGGAAATCTGTGGGAAAAAAAGATGGAATATAACCCCCGCAACGCTCACAAGGCAGCACAGCACACAAATAGGATACCTATTTAGTCTTTAAGCTGTGGTCTATAGCGCCTGCGTCCGAGCTCATCAGGTTAATGAGAGTGTTCCCTCTCCACCCATTGGGTGGGCTATTAAAAAAATACCTTTGACGCCGTCGCTAAAAGTTTTTCTTCTATTTATATTTCAACCCTCCTATATAAATGAAACGACGAAAATTCCTTTGCCTGTCTACTATATAAACGATGGGTCGGAATTTCAGATTTATTTTATATATTATACACACGGCAAATTGTTACAGCAATTTGTGTACGGCGTATAGTTTTTTTGGCTGATGGATAGACTCTCGGTGGAAATGAGCGGAGAGAGATGGATGTGACGTGCCTATAGGTCTACATATCGCAACAACCTGTTGATGCGCTGGTCAAACCGTCACGAGCGCAGCAGCCTCATCTCTTGTGTTTTATCATTTGATTCAGTCAAAAATAAAACTGGCGAGAAAGATTCGTGAATAAATCTAAGCAGATAACTATAAGGCAGTTTGACTGGCGTCAGCGCTTGACGTGTCGTAGAAAAAATAGGAATTTGATATCACGACCCATGGGAGAGTCCGGGCCAATTTTCGACTCCGGAGCAAACGAGTCTGTCACGTCCGAGAGATGTTGAGCTGGGCATACAACTATTATACACGGCCGTTATTATTAAAGGGCTCACGCTGTTGCTGGCCCAGTCGTCCCGTATGTTTTGGGTTGGTCACGAGCCCTCGGAGCATTTTTCTTTTTTTTTCCCGACTAGAAATTTCATTTTCATTTTTTCATTTTTGTTGGGTGGCGATTGGTGGGACATAACCTGCCAGGACCACAACCCCGACTCTCCGAAAAAGCCAAAGGGGATTTAGATCCATGCAATCACGACCTTGTGATGGCAGGCCCTTCTTTCACGCCCAGACGACTGCCTATATATATAGTGTATAGTGATGGACGCAATCAGCCGCAGGAAAAAGATATGAGAAGTCACACACACAAGAAGATAGACCTCAACATCTCGGAAAGAATCAAAAAATAAAAGAGAAAACGTTTGGCGATTGGATTGCGTCCAAAAACAAAAAATCAAAAAGAAAAAGAATCTAGCTGGAACATTTTCGATTCAATATCCCGAGGAGGTTAATGGACATTTAGGCCTGCCGTCTTATGTTTTCTTCTCTAACGGGAAAAAAAGAAAAAGAAAACTCCGGGCGGAACGACGAATCTCTCTCTCGAAATGGAGTGAGTGAGTCATTAAGACAGCCATATTGGAAGAACACAGCGGGCAGTTGTGGTATATTATTAGGAAGTTGTCGATTATAGACCTGCGGTATAGTGTAAAACTCTCTCTCTCTCTTTGCTTGTGTGTCTATATGGCGAGAATAAGAGAAACGGTTGACATCGTTGCTGGCCGTGCTGGTCGTCGTCGTCGTCGATCGCTGGACAAATTGGTAGACGCCAACTCCAGCTGCGATAGCGTCAAGCGCCCGATTGATTCGATGCGGATGGACCTTGAAGTGCTGGTTGGCTGGGACGACCAAAGACGAGAGTCTCTTGAACAGCACGGGGCAACTACACACAAGTATATATACATAGAAATAAGTATTACTTAAAAAAGGAAGGAGAAGAATAACGAGGAGAGATGGGAGACGATGACGCGCGTTGGTCGATAGCTCCGAGGAGACACTTCATTCTTAGAACTCGGCTGCTTCTATAAATGGATGGCAGTTTTTGAGAGATAGTGGATATTATATAAATACAATAAGATCTGTGCTTTGTAGGCAAAAAAAGATTGTACATTATATTAAATACGTATATAAGCAGTTAGTTTGTTTATAGTGCTTACACTGAGGAAGGGCCGTGCGAGTCGATAGGAAACCGGTATTTATTTCACATTCTGGCAGGTGGGGCAGGCCATCAGGCGTCTGTTCAATTTCTTTTTTTTTTTTTTTTGTTTTTAATCGCCAATTGCGCACCGGTCGTGAGTATAATCACAAGCGCCAGCCAGATGGGCCAACAGCATGTCGAGCTATACATAGCAGAGCTGTATATAGCAGCTAGCACCGTATAATTTAATCAGATGATAATCATCATCATCGTCGTAGTCGTCCCGACCAAAGAAAAAATGGTCATAAGACAAAAAAGTGACCACACCCAGCGTGAGGCTAAATAGACCGCTGACGGCTGAGACTGTCACGTCGTCTTTCATATAATAAGCGCAGAATATATCTAGGATAAAATAAGGACCAAAAAAAAAGCCCCTCGGGCCGATCCTGATGATAATTTCCCCTTTGTTTTGAGATATTGTTTAACCAAAGTTGCTTATATTCGTAAACAACAAGTTCTAACTCGATTTTCTCGATCCGAGTCTTTTTCATTCTAAAAGGAGAGAAGAGAGAGAGAGAGAGGCTTAAACTGTCACAACTTGTCCGCTTTGTCAGATCCTCTTATACACGCTTGGCGTAGTTATTAAATATAGATAGATATTTTTTATACATACGCTGGCCAGCAGCAGCTATAGCCGGACTCCATCCACACACTATATACTCCGATGTGAAAAAATGTCCTCCACTTCATAACGTGACACTGACTGACTTTGACTCGTTCTCGCTCTTTCGTGTTCGTCTATTCTTCTCTCATCTTCGACTTTTTTTGGATGTGTATAGATATGTTGTAAAATATTCAAAAAACAGAATATTTCTCAGCAGTCGGGAGGAGAGGCAAGTTTTGAAAAAAAAAAAAACCTGGGCCGCCTCTGAGAAACAAGGAAGACAACATAAGAAAAAAATATAGTTTTTCGTGTCGTGTTAAAGCATAACGTTATTTTTATTTTCTTGTTCCAACTTGAAAGAAGAAGAAGAAAGGGGTTGGGTCTTCTGTGGGAGAGCAGATAACTCTTGTGATGGATGTCAATAAAAATAGAGAGAGAGAACAAAAAATGGAAGGAGGACTATTAGCTGGCCGTTCTGGTTTTTATTGGATATTTATATGAGGGATAGAGAAGAACGAACGCACGGTGCTGCTGCCTACCAAGCAGAGGTGGCCGACGCCAGGGCCATTTCTTTATTCTTGTTGGCAGGAGAAATCGCAACGAAAAAATAAAAACCTTGTAAAAAAAGAAAAATAGGAAAAACTACCTTTTTTTCACCTACATTCCCCCCTCCTGTCTTAAGGATACGTATTCATTTTAGAATGGGGGAGAATCTTCCGCATCCTCTTGGTCAATTTGGAATGGCTATAGGCCTAATGGCGAGACTTCTTCTTTACCCACAAGAGGGGGGAAAAAGTATACTTTTTTCTTTATTATTTTTTGGTTCTCCCTCTTTTTTCGGTCGGCTGGATATGTATATGTACGTGTATACGTGTGTTCCAGTCGCTGTGTGGGATGCGCTGCTGCGCTCCCCGCTGACAACTTTGTCTCATTTGGTCGGCTCCCCCGTCGGCTGCGCGGCTGGGAGAGAACCCGGCCCGTGATCGCAACCACACGCACAATAGCTGCCCATCCATGTGTGTAGATGTACGTAGAATACATATATATATATACGCAGGCTGTGAATAAGACGAATACATCCTATTAAATATTAGATATATTTTTACCTCTCTATATGTATCCCCACTTGGATGTGCACTCACGGATGAATGGGCGATGACTCCGCTAGGAGTGCCTCCATCAGTTTTTTATTTTATTTTATTTTTGGCCGCACGCACAATGAGGACCCAGATTATCCGAAGACACACAACAAAAGAAAAATGCTCAAAAGGAGCGGAGAGAGAAAGCGCAACTTGTGTCTGCCTGGAACACGAGCGAAACGTCAGAGGAGAACGTGAAATATCTAACGAGTATATCGAAAAGTCATAAATTCGAAACTCCGAAAATGGCAGTACTGCATATATAGATATTATTGTCCCTGCATACAAGTTGAAACGCGCTTGCGGGCGGATAATGTATACGCTAAGTAGAGAGATGATCTATTCCGACACAATAGTGCACTGTTTAATAGATACATAATAAAAAGGAAAAAAGAAAAAAACAATTTCAAATTGATGTAAGATATTTTTGTGAAGAAAAGAATTTTGTATTCTTATTTTTCTCTACTATTCCGTTTCGAATGGATATTCTCCGGTTGAAAGGGCATTCCAGTCAGTTCAGGCAACTTTTTTTGGTGGTAGAGAAAGAGAGGCTGACTAATTCCCACATTTCGACGACTCCCCTAACCTGCCAGGTGTGTCGTGATGTGTGAACGACGAACGGAGAAGAGAAGCGAACGAACGAACGAACGCGTTTGGATGTATGCGAAGAAGAAGAATAGAAGGGGAGGACTATAGACGAGTCCCCCACGTATCTCCATATTATGCATATGATATTTTATACAAGCCACCAAGCCACTAGACATTCCTGTTGGCTTTTGGTTGGCTTTTTTTGGGGGTGCTCGCGAACGCAACTCGAGTCGATGCGGAGCTAGATGATGATCGAACAGATCATCTGCTGTCTAACCGCGCAGTGCAGCTCAACAAGGCCAAGAGATTCAGAGACGAATATGATGAAACAAAAGTGGGTGAGAGAGATATGAAACAAAACGAAAAAGGTGAAACAAAAGAGTTGTTTTTGTTTTTTTTCAGCCACGAATTATATTGTGAAGGTGAAAAACTGGAAAACAAACTGTTTGCCCTTTTGTGTGTACTGTATAGATATTTTGTTTGTTTGTATACTTTGAAGAATAATGAATGAAGGACTCTCACGAGTCGCTTTTCCAGCAAGTAACAAAAAAACAAAACGGCGACCCTGGAAACCTTTTTTCTTTCCTTTTTGGCTATCGTTTTTTGTGTAAATAGACTTGGGGAAATATTCTGGCTAAAGTTTCTTGTATATTATTTCCATTTGTTCTTTTGTTTAGCAGAGGTCGTTATAAAAGCGACCGATTGTCTCTGGCAAAGAGAAACAACACTTGAGTTTTTTTTTTTCTTTTTACAAACAGGAAAAGTAATAATAAAACCTTCAAAGAATAACATTGACTCTTTCGCTAGCTCTGCTGAGACATTCCAGCGTGTCGACGAAAAAATTTGAAAAAAGAAAAAGTATTAAAAGCGCAAAAGGGGGGATCCCTCTATTTTTCTTTCCTTCCTACTTAAAGAAACGCGCCAGGATCTGGTAATCATCGACGTAATGATTGCCCGGACGACAAGCCTTTCGTTGGCGCCTCTATGTAAAAATAATATCTAAGGAGCAGCCCATTACGCGCATCAGGGACACACAACAGCAGGCGAGTTAAGTATAAGGACAACCGACGAGTCAGTCGCGCTCCTGTTTCGTAATATAAGAAAGAAAGTACAGGGAGCGAATACGCCGAAACCGATCATTATATATACACTACGCCAGTGAAAACTAAACAACAACCCCAAAAAACTATATACTTAATGAGCTGTTTCACATGCGCATTTTCACTAAATGGATGGATATAAAAGACTGTGCACTGTGGCCGGCACTCCTTGTGTGTGTACAAATTTCCGCCCGTCTCTCTCGTTGTTGCGCTGAATTATTATCAAGGCCGGAGCAAACCCGAAAAATAAAAATTTCGGATAGATTTTGGATATATAATAAGAGACGACACGGAAAGGCGACGAGTCTAAATGGCGCGGGGGTTTAAATACAGCAGCAGCAGCTCCCGTAATGCTAATCGCATTTGAAAATGGCTCTATATTATATATATTCTCTCCTCACGAAGCGTGTTCTCCCACATCCGGATCAGCGGCTAAATGTAACAACAACAACCGCGCGTTATATAGAGTTGAGGCTCGTCTACAGCGCACGGCAGCAGTTTGAATGTGGACGGGCGTCTATTATCCTATCTAATAATTCATTTGTAAGTCACGCTGAAAACCCACAAGACCTGAAAAGTGTGTAGCTTTGATTTATCGCGTATCTTTCAACTATTTCACAGACAGCGATAAGAGAGATGTGTTTTATTATTTCGTTCTTATTTTTATTTATTTTTTTACCCTTGCGACGAAAAATTTTCTTGGCGCTGGCTATAATGAGGAATGCAGCAGTGGCTTTGACGGGATAAAGTGGGAAAAGGCTGGCGAAGATTTTCTCCCGACGGCTTGACAAATGCCACACACATGGCGACCAACGTTTTCTTCGTGAACGTTTTTTTTCCTTCCCCTCTCTCGGCTCGTGTTGTCTCTCACGTCCTCCGCCCTTTTTTTCCTTTTTTTTTTTCCTCCCCCAAAAAATCGGAGACGTCAAATAATTCGTCACACTCGAGGCTCGTCTATTTCCATCCAGCGTCTTTCCTCCTCCGCTTCAAAGAAATTCTCTTATATATTATTTGTATAATGGAGCCGGTTTGGAGCCCATTATCCGAAGGTGTGTTCCTCTCCTTGTATCTTATACTATATATACAGTATATACCTTCACAGCTTCAGAGGTAATCATACTTTTCTTCAAGTGAATAATCAGTTGAAAGGGTTATGGGCATATTTTTTTTTTCCTATCCGGAAATTTTTATTTTTCTTCCAACGAGAATAAATAAATATTTTAAAAATGTTAAGGTGATGGCCAACGTTCAAATTTGCCTTCCAAAAATTTTTTTTTTTCTCGATGAAATGATGGAGATGGATAATTTGTCTTGGTGTGTACACCTCTCGACTGTATAGCTGCGTATGTTACATGTTCGCATTATACTTAAGATGGAGCCCAGCACCACCCGTTGCTGGAATCATTTCCCCACTTGGAAATGTTTTTCTTGTATATTATTTGCCTATTTTCTTTTTACAATTGTACAGTCATCCATTGGATTCTTTTCTCTTATTCCGTGCCAGTGATTTATTTGATTGGAAATAAGACATGAGCGTGAGTGCGCGGGCATGAATCTTCTTCTTCGCCATACTCCCAGTTTCAGCACGAATGGCCAGAGGGATGTAATCCTCAAGTCTGCTCACCGTTGTGCTCGTAAATATATCCGAGATAGTATAGCTGCTGCTATAACACAGAGCCCGGCCAGTCTCTCATTTCAAAGTCAAAAAGTTTCGGCCGATTTCTGTTCCAGTTGCGCAGCAGTTGTTCCAGAAATTCTTTGGCTTTTTCTGATCTTATTCCATTGCTGGCCCCAAACCTTTTTCTCTTATTCTTGGACCTTTTCAAAGGGACAAAAAGGGGTCCCCTTTTTTTCTTCCCCCTTCTTCTGGTCTGGTTATATAAGAGGACAAACCAAAAGGTAACTAGCCTCAAAAACTATTACCATTATTCAGAGCGATAGGAAAAAGAATCATAAAAGACTATCGGGGTATGTCTTCTGTATAAGTGAGCTCTTTGGAATCTTATGTAAAAAAAGAATTTGAGGTTTTCTTTTTGCTGCTGTCCAGAATAGCACAAGATTATATGCATGAAGCCATGATCCAATAGGTGAGATAAGCTATTTGGAGAGACCTCCTACCACTTTTACACACAGCTGATGTATTATAGGCGCTAGCTAGCTCGCTCGAACGGCTAAAAAAGAAAGCCAGCTGGAGTGTATACTACTCTTGTGTTATTGTCCAGCTGCTTGTGTATAGCTTGCGACATTACCGTTGCAGGTGAACACGGGTAACAATCGCGATAATAGCGAGAGGGGGGAACAAAAAAAAAGAATCCGCTTCGTTTGCGGAGGGGGTGTGTCTCATGCTGTGCATTTTTTAACATGCAAAAAAGAATAACCGGTCCGTTTTTTATTTGGTCGGCACCATAGAAGAGAGTTAAGCTATACGAAGTAAATATGTGGTGTACTACACACTGTATTATATGTGTGTATGAGGCTGTTACAACGACTTGTAACCATATAGCCGCCGGATGAGATCCATTGAAACGATATAGACTTTGGGAGAAAATCAGGAGGGCCATGTATACTATACTCTATCGATGGGGCGGATGCGATTCGTTGATGTGCTCTACCCTTTTTACACAAAGGGATGGAAAGAGAGAAGAGAGAGACAGCTGCCACTTGGAGCTGATCCATCATCCGGCGAGCAAACATTCCTCACCGAATTTCTTTTATATGTACACATTCATCCAGTTATCATCTCCCTCTTCTTCTTCTTTTTTCTTTTTTTAGGTTGGTTCCCTCGTCCTTATATTCTTTGATTCTGTTTGGAGAAGAAAAAAGAAGTTATGTACATACAAGAATAAGAGGGGACAGGGCCTCTTTAAATGTTAAAAGGATCAAGCCGAGATGTTTTTCTTTTTTTTTTTCTCTTTCTTCCTCGACAGCATCTTCGCATATTATATGAATGGTGCATGGCGTTCTTTTCTCCACGGCTATAGGCTATTGGAAAGCATGTATTCAAATTCACGGGCAGTCACGCCGTAGGCCGAATTCACCATAATAGTAAATGAATGGTGCGTGCGGGAGAAAAAAAAAAACTAGTTTCGGTTCTTCCTTTAGTCACCGCCACCGCAGCATATGAATAATTTTGGAGTGCCAGGTCTAACATTTTCACCTGGAAACAGCTCAGATGAGAGAGCCAAGCAGGAGAGAGAGATAGATATATACAACACAGATGGAGAGGCGAGGGAATCTAAAGAGAAACGATCATTTGCCGGGCTGCACGAACGAACGGCGTGCATAATATTTATGAACGCAAAACACCGGCAGCAGCAGCAGCCGAAATAACGTTGGCTGAGGATATATAGATGTCTTTCTTTTCTTTCTTTTCCAAGTAATACAATCATCTCTCTTCGTTCAAAATGTTCGGAGAGGAAAAATGAAGCTGCAACACCAATCGCCCGGTGGCAGCAACGGAAAAAAAAAAATGAAATTTATGAATTACAGTGGACGCGGGTGTATCGCTTCATCTCCACCAGCGTTGCAAATCTAGTTTTGCCAATATCGAGTTTTATTGTATTATCCGACTTTTATCATTTAGTTTTATTTTCTTTTTTATTATTTTTTTTATCGAGCCTGAATATTTGGTTTTAGAAGACAAATTCAATAAAAAAAAACTCGATTATAAAAGAAATCAATTTCCGACTCATTTTCGAAATCTGGCAAATGCAAAACCCCATCCGGCCATCCCAGATTGCAGACAACAATTTAGGGAACTGCACATTTTTCTTTTCAATTTTGAGAGCGTGATAAAATATATTAAAATTCAAAGATAAAACATTAAAGCCAATAGTTGTGCACTACACAATGGACATCCTACTATTTTGGAAGGTATGTTTGTCTTTATATTTTTGTAAACCCGAGGGCAAATTATTTTGTAGTGTAAAAAGCTAGCAGAGGCAGACACGGACACAGTTTTTCTTCTCAGAGGCCATGATGAGGTGGCCGAATTAGAATAAAACTTGACAAAACGATGACAGCATCATTTCAGGCATCTCATAGTTTTCTTGTCTGACAAACATCATCCATGTGAACAAGTCACTTGGTGGTTCTTGTTGATGAAGGAAACTGAAACATTCAGAACTACGTACAGGTTTTTTAATGCATTAAGGACGAGGAATATATTTATTGAGCTTTTTATCTAGTTTTAAAAGAAGTAAAACAAAATAGTTAACAAAATATGATCTAGTTTATTATCTTGTTGAAGACAAAATACTCAATTTGTATTTTATTGTTTACGTTTGTCAAGAATCCAAATGATTGAATTTAGTTTGATTTCTTTTTTCTAAGACTAATTTGCGATTATTCCACACAATTGTCTTTTTATAAGAATTCAGCTATCGGTTGTGTATACAGTATAACCGTTGCATGATTTCCATGTTCGTATTCTCTCATTAGAGGATGAAATGCACGTAATCAGACGTCTAGCCGCGCGATTTTCTTTTTTCAAATTAATGCAAATAAATCTGCGCTTCTTCTAATCTTTTTTCGTTTCACGCACACGACACGATAGCGCGTCGAAGCCAAACGCCCCGATTCGCCTTCATTTTCTTTCTCTTTCGGCGCTTTTGTTTTTGAATTGAGGAGGAATAAAAGTGTGAGCGCGCGCGCGCGCAGATTTGATAACGGAACAATTTCGGGCACGCCCTTTCCGTGTCGATAAAAACTCAAAAAAAAGGTGAGGACCGTGAACGCGTTCGGTCGCCTCAATTGAAGAAAACGGCCAAAAGGAAGAAGAATAAGAATAAGATGAAAGACTTTTGAAATAGAAGCTCTTCCAAACGGCCAGGAAAATAATATAAACACAAACGTACACGCAGCAGCGCACGCCAAACAGACAGGACTAATAACAAGGCACCAACTCCAATTCATCTTTGTTGGCTTCTTCCTCCTTTTCAGTCAGGCCCAGCTCAGCCATATACGAATCAACTCGGCACAAATAAAAATGTAGAAAAAAAGAATTAGACACGATGAATTACTAAGCAGCTCTCACGACGTTCTATTCTTCCCACCTACACTATCTATCACCGCCACTCGCGATTCTCATTTGTTTTCGCACGTTCCAAGTTGTCCGCTATTGCTAAGTGTGCTCCATCTTTTTGTTGTTATCCCCATTCTTCTCTCACTGGGACGACGTGTAACGAGCGTATGCGCATATAATTCATTTTCGGCTGAGGCTGGCCGAAAGGTGAAAATTTACGACTTTGGTGTTCAACACGCACTTGAATGGCCGCGCGCTGCTGATGCCAAAGAGAAAAAAAAAGGTGATTGCCAAGTCGAACATGATTTAACGCAACCAACAGTTCAATGGTTCCTCTTTTCTCTATTCATTTTTCTTTTCTTCTTGATTGTGTTTTATGCCCGGCGATTTGTACCGGGGCACTCACGGCGCAGACCATCAGAGAAAGAAAAGAAACGAATCTTCTTTCTCTTATTATTCTTTTCGATTGTGAAGCCCACAGGTGTGCGCCAGTGATTGCACATAACCGTGTGGGTGTGTGTGGTAACTGCGTCTCATAACCCGAACGCCCAAACGACCCGATTCTTCGAGTTTTAAAGTCGACTTCATTTGTGATTAAACGATGATGCATATTCGATATACGTAGGCAGAGCGCAAGATGCGCAGCTAAAGGCGTCCAAATGTTGTTTTTCTTTTTTGGGGTTTCTTATTGCTCCTCCCGGAGAAGAACGTGACCGACTTTGTTGTTTCGCTTTCTCATTATTCAGGAGGGGGGTTTTGTTTTTTCTTGTTTTTTTGATCGGCGTTTGTGTGTGTGCGCGCACACAGTGGCAGGCGAGCGCCCATTCATTCTTGGGAGGATGTTGCTCCCGACTTTTTCTTTTCGTCTTTTTTCAGCGTTTCGCCTAGCCGAAGGCGCACTAAATAGAGCAAACTAGACACAAGCGGGGCTGGCTCGTTGGTTAGCCATAGCCACTTACCGGTGGGGGGAGAAGAAGAAAAAAAATAGACAAGGTCTCTTGTATTCTTTTGTCGATTCTCGTTGGAAAACAAATCCCGCGTGAAGAGAATAGAGACAATCGTCTCGAGCTGATGCGCAGCGGCGGTGGCTCCCGCGGAAAGAACCAAAACAAACAAACCGTCTGTCAGTCAATGAAGCCACTTCTTAAGTTTGGAGGGAGGAGAGAAAAGAAGAAGAAGAGAAACAAAATAACATCAAGAACAACAAACGCTGAGCGTGTGCCCAGTAGGTTTCTCAGCAAAGGACCTGGAGAGACGCGGTCTGCCAAAAGGGCGGTGCCACTCTTCTCTCTCTCGTGTTCCAGTTTTCCTGTACCCACAATACCGCGTGCAAAGGCAAGGGGAGTAGGGAGGCAACTTGAACTTTCAAAGAACCAAAAGAACAATGACAATCCCTTCTCAAAACATTCGTCGCTATAGGAAAAATAAGAAGAAACAAGCCGAGATTCTTCTTATTTTTCTTTTGTTTTTCTTCTTCTCTTTCCATCCAGTAGCGGCAAGTAGCCAAAAACAGCTGAAAGAGAAGCTTGTCTCTAGGCCTATATTGTTGATGTGCAACCAAGAGTACTTCCCCCTTAAAGGGGTTTTCTTTATAATATCCAGGAGCCGGACGCTCCTTTTTTTTGTTGTTTCTCCTATAAGAATAAAAACATGAAATAGTAAGAGAGAGAGAAAGAAAAGAAAACAAGAGTAGATAGTATTTTTCTATACCTTTCAGCTGGTAATCCATCACGATGAGATGACTATTTGAAACAAAAAAACAAAATTTAAAAAAAAAAAGGTTTTGTTTTTTGAGATATCCATCGCTCATTGAATTACCCCCTGCGTCGGAGAGTTTGTAACATGTAAAGAAAGAAAAGAAAAAAGACTGATTGCGTTACCGGTCGATCATAGAACAAACAAAATAAAATAAAAACATCAGACGCCAAAGGTATAAATTATAAAATGGATATTATAACTATTATTTTGTGTGTGTACGTCAATGGTATTATTGAATTGAATTTTGTCTGTTACTTTGAGCTATTCATTTCGGGTGCCGGCCGAAACTTGTTATATCGGCTAACAAAAAGAAGCTCTCGCATGGCTTAGAACTAAAACTATAGAGCCAGAGAATTGTTGATAACCAGTCGCGTGTCTCTTTGTGCTACTACTTGGTAATTGCTGTTGACATGTTGGGGGCTCTCTCACAGTCGAAAGTAAAAGAGCTTATTTATACAACTTCTGTGCGCATACTATCACCACGAAAGTGTGGGGGGACAAAATCCCTGGGAGAAAAGACAAAAAAAGAAAAGGAAGAAAAATCTGGCCAGTTTGTAGTGTCTCGTCGCCCCGTATATTTAGTGGAAACCGACTGAAATGTTTTTGCTGGTATGTTGATCTCTTCAGCGACGAGCGTGTACGGGGAAAACGGGAGCGTCCCATCGGCAGCACCCACTCATTCCCATTTGAAGACAGAAAAAAAAGAAACTTTGAAGAGGCCCTGCAATGCCACACACCAGCAGCAGCTGGCAGTCTATATTCACTAAACTTTTTGTCCTTTACCGTGAGTGAAATCTTTTTCCTACTCCCCCATCTCTTTGCCAGCCCATATACGCGTCATCCAAAATGCGAGTTAACGACTTGGGCCCCAGCAAGAGGCCTACTAGGGGATTTTTCTGGAAACTGTTCAGGGATCGACTTGCACGGGAGATAAGGTGGGACGAGTGATTGCGCATATCCGCCGCCACCGTGTCTATCCCGACGCGTTTGAGATGTTTGAGCAAATTGATTTTCAGAATTTTATTTTATTTTCCCAATTCGTCAAATGACGTGATGTCGACGGGAGTGCCAGATAGGAATGCGCAATTTTAGTGTTTCTGAACAAACAAATACAAAGTGGGTCTGAATGAGGGCAGTCGCCGCTGCAGCGGCTGTCAACGATCTGCACTGGACGTGCTAATTCAAAGCTGTGGTGACGGGTTTTCTTTCAAAGAGGAAAAAAAGAGGCCAGCAAACACTTTGGATGACGCAACGCAGGGACTCTGTGTGGCAAGCAGACGAGGGCCAAGTCAAACACAACTTCCAACTCTGTCTAAACTAATAGCTGCAGCATGCTTAGACGACGGTTGAAGAGAGAGAGAGAGAGAGAGAGAAGCAAACTGCTGATTTAGACTGAAGGGCCAGTTCAGGGTAGAAGAGTAGAGGAGCCCTGCTGGCCGTGATGTGTTGGCTCACCAACTGGGGACGACTTTTGCTTTCAACTCCCAAGGAAAACACTGTGGCCCTCATAACGAGCAGATGCTCCTCTCGTTAAAAAAAAGAAAAGAAAAATCCGTTGATGTGAGTGTTGTCGCTCACATGCGCTATTACGTCGAGTACTACCACGAATATCGCAGTTGGGTCCCTCTTGTTGTTGTTGTTTTTTTGGTCTGATGTGTGTCCAGTCGACTCTCGCCCAACTCCAATCCGGATATCTAATAACTGCGTGTCTTGTGTGTGTGGATAGAATGTGGGCGTGTTGCCGTGTCCCTTCTTCAACATGTACACATTTCTGGGGCTGTAATCAGCTCTGTAGCAGCTCTAATCAGCGTTGAGATTCCAAAGGGGAACCCAGCAAATGATTTAGAAGGGAACTCGGGAGTATTTAGACCAGTAGGTAGAGAGCGACTAATAGGGAATGAGAGGCCTCTAACAAACGGGACGGATCATCCGTGTCAAATGATTATTAATAATAATGGAAAAAAGAAGAAGAAAAGAAAGAAAAACATAAATAATAATGGACCTTTCTTTTCTTTTTTCCTCTTCCAACATCTCAATTACGCGCTACCCCCAAGAGGGTCTGATGGTCAAACAAAGTCTCGGAGAAAAGAAGCGCCCGCCAGTTGAAGAGATGAATCGGTCGTTGATCGGGAAAAACGGAAAGGAAAAAAACAAAAAGAAACAAAATTCTTTTGCCGCCTCGCCTATTTCTATATGCATCGCTGTGTGGTATAGGTTCTACCAAATACACACACATATGGTATAGGTCTCTAAACTGGGGAATGAGTTTATAAACGCAAGGGAATATGGAGGCCAGGAGCCGGAGAGCTTTTTTCTTTTTTTCACGTCGTTCAAATTTCCTGATGGATCTGCTCAGCTGACCTCTTAAAAGGGGCCTGGTGTTAGAATAACAGCGGCGAGCAACTATTACGCGAGCGGGGGAGCCTCTCATCGCGGCCATTACAACGAGTCGCACAGATGATGCGATAGCGTGTCTTGCGCTCTTCATCTCATAATAGTCGCCCTCTTTTCCTACGCGCCGATGTGCTGTACACGTCCTGCCCATCCATTCCCAGCCGACGCATTCATCATCCTTGTCCATCATTTCACCTGTAGGAAGGAGAGAGAGAGAGAATAAGGTCCGCGCGCTCTGTAAGGGCCGGCCGGCCATGCAAGGATCCTGTTGATGAATCAGTTTTCCTCCTCCTTTTCTCTCCACGGGTTGATGATGATGATGAAAGGCAGTTTGAATTGCAGCCTGGAAAAACGAACTTGATGAGCGGCGTTTAAAAGGCGAGAAGAAGAAGAAACCCACCCCCCTCAAAATAAAACAAAAGAAATATATTAGAAAATGAAACCGCTCGTCAACATTTTGTGGCCATGCCACTGTGACTTTGTGTTGAAATTGAAGGACGTCCGTCTCCTTTTTCCCTCCCGCCTGTCTGTCCATCTTCTCTCTTAATACGTGAAATGTATACATATGTGTGTGTGCAAGCTGCGCCCGACTCTTCACCATCAATTCCCTCGTCCTCATCTGTGGTTTTCTCTTTCTTTTTTCTGAAATATTCAGGTCCAGCTGGTCCGCCGGGTAAGAGAGGCAAGCGCGGTCAGAAAGGTGACGCTGGAGATCCCGGACTAGCGGTAAGAAAAATAAGTGAATATATTATCAGGGATTATTGTTTTTTGTTTTCTTTTAAAAGAAAACAAAAAGTACTAGTATCCCGGCATCCCAGGAATAGAGTGTCAATCTTATTGGCTTTGCTCTAAGACGTCTTGATGTTTATTTAAACACTGATGACGGCTAGACTGATTTGATTGAGCTAGTTGCCTGTGCTGCATTCTGGGGGGGGGGGGGGGGGGATAAGACGGGATCTAGCATCTGTTCACTGACACGTAGATCCTAGATGGATATCGGGACGAAAGCCCCCAACATTTCGGTTTCCTCCTTGATTTATTTACTGGGTTTCAGGGGAGATTTTTCAACCCCCCTTCGTCTCTTTGGGGTCTGACGGGGCTCTCGGCCTGATGCTAATCTGGCCATTTTCCCGGCCATGACGTGTCAAACCCTCTTGATTTTCAAACGTAAATTAAGATGTAAACTTAACATTTTCTCAATTTTTTTTTGTGTTCCATTTTTGGTCTTCATCTACCGATCCTGATGCGCAGGGCCCACCCGGACCCATCGGCAAGAATGGATTTCCTGTAAGTATAACACTTTCCATAATAACTGATGTATATTTAAAAAACAAAATTCGAGTACAAATTCATACATGCAAATCTAAAACACTCAGGTTCGACACATTTTTGTTTGAATTGTCCTAATAGAAGATCACGATTCTTGTTTGATGTATTTTGATTCAGACTATGTGCATATAAGGAAAGATAGGTTTTTTTGCCATATTTTTAAGCGGGATTTTCGAAAGATAGAGAAAAAGAATATGCGTATCGAGTTTTTTCCCAATATGTTCAACACAGCGGACGTCGCTTGTCTTTTTTTTTATGTTTCTTTTTTACAGGGACTGACTGGCGCACGAGGCTACCCGGGTTTTCCGGTTGGTGGATGTGCTTTTTTTGATTTGATTATTTTTTTTTTCTCTTCACCTAGTCTCTAGCTCTCTCTTTTCCTTCTCGACTCCCTGAAGGAAAATTTCGTCTAGTTTAGTTTATGATTTCCGACTATTAGTTCTTCTTCAACGCCTTCCTTGTTGGCCAAATCAATACTAACAAATCTCAAGCGGATACGAACTTCCCTGGCGAGCTTTTTTTTTCACCTCTCACCGACTGACTCACAGGAGGTTATATAGAAGTCAGGAAAACTGGTCCAAGGGGGCGTTCATCTCTTCCCCCACCAGCCCATCATCCATCGCTCCACGTCTATTTCTCGCTCTCTATCTCTCTCTCTCTATCGTCGTCCTAACACGGAACGTTTCGATATATATTTATATATATTAGCTGCCACGGCAGAGCCAGACTGGTTGTGATGGACGCGCTGTTCGTGGTCGGGTTTTTTTTTTTTTTCTTCTTCTTCTTCCCTCCTTATTTTCATTTTATTACATCACATTATTTCGTTCTGGGAGCTTCACGGCCTGTCCTCCGCCCTGCCCTGACCCGTCAAACCCAGCAGTCAGCTGTTTGATGACTTTTCTTCATTTCTATGATATTTTCGGTCGATCCAAAATAAACCAATAGAGGGCTGAACCGTGCCCAGCACGGCAGTTGATGATCTTTCCCTCCTCCTTATTTCCTTCTCTATCTAACTCTGTACAAGAAAACATGGGGATGGACGTGATGTAGTAGTGGTTTTGGTGGCTTCCCATGTTGGGACTTATTTTTTTTTTGGGAACGCGTGAATCAAACTAATGAATTTCTTTCTAGATTAACCAAGACGTTTAGACAAACACGTAGCCTAGATTTATTTTTCACCTGGTGGATTGCACTGACATCAGCCTTCAATCAATCATCAATTTGTCGGTCATGCTATCGCTCTTGGTTCTCTCTACCTAGACATTCCAACACACACAAACACACACACCTTTGAATTTCAACTAGTTCATAAAGCATCGACCGAAACGAACTAGCCCCGGTTGTTTGAATGTGTGTGTCTGCCGATTTATTAGTATAGCTTCTGTCTCTGGTGCTCTTGGGTTACAACTTGTATTGAGCAGAAATAACGCCTTGTAACAACACACTTCAGAAACAAACAAAACACATTCATTTATTCTGTACCTTTTATTTTTTTTTAAATAATTTTTGCCTAGTTATTGGGCTTTCTAACACGAATTTTTTAATTCTAAAATATACTAAAACATTTCTTTTTTTGACGGCTATTGCAGGGCCCTATTGGGTTAGATGGGCCGAAAGGCGAACCGGTAAGTTTTTTTCACGCGAATGCTTTAGCTGGGCGCTCATCAGTCCCTTCAATCTCTCAACTCTTTTGCTTTTTAATGACGTTAAAGAAATCGAATCAAAAAAATTTGTTGAATTATAACTAAAGAAAAAACCCCGAGAGCTTTCTCTTTTTTAAAATACTAAATTCCGGGCTTAATCTAACTGACTTAGTCCAAATGATAATTAGACGTTTGTTCCAGCAAATCTTTAAAAAAAAAAAAAACCTAGCGGGAACCTCTTTGCTGTCATTAAGATCAACCTCGTTTCGTTTTCTAGTTTATTTTGATAGAGCCATAACAATGCAAATATCTATACTTAAACAACATTTGATTGCCTTTAATATTGCCTTGCCTTTTCTACATCTCTTGTGTCTTCTTGGATTGTCTGCAGGGCCGTCCAGGCGAGAAGGGCAACAAGGGCGAAACGGGCAACAGCGGTTACGATCTCCTATCCACGTCCAAGGTATTTATCCTCTTGTGGAAACACACAACTGTACTATCGGTGGTCGTCCTCTCCTTTTTTTTTTCTTCTCTTTCCAACCACCAAAACTTTTCTCTTCCGATGATGATAATGATGATGATGACGAACGCTTTAATCGCTCTCTGCTCCGGGCGCTAAAGGCTATTAACACGCCGGCTCTTTGTAATCAGCTGAATTCACATCCGACAACAGGAATTTTATTTTATTTTTTTTTTCTTCTCATATGAGTCTAAATACTCGGAAACCTTTTAACACACGGCGCAGAGAGGGAAAAAAAAGGGCAACAGTGATGGGCAGTGAGTGTACACAACACACATTGGATGCAACGCCGCCCATCGGTCGTTCTCCACCGTGTTAACAATGTTTTCTAATTAAGATTGAAGCGAAAGCGTCCGAGCGATGATGCGTGTGCCTGCCTGCTGTGTGTGTGTGTGTGTGTGTGCACAGATCTTAAATTGTACGTGGCGAACGCGTGAACCTCAGCTGGCGCTTCGTCATCTCTTCGTACACTTTCTCATCTATTCTTGTAAACAATTCGTGACGCTTTTTTCTCGTCGCATCTTTCACTTTCAAATAAGTGGCAGTCATCTTCGGGAGAGAAAGAAAGAAAAAAAAAAGATCCTGTTACTTTTAAACACGAGCGTCACGGTCTTCTTCATTAAGTTGACAAATCATTTTCAAACTTACACTGTGATGTAGATTGTATTATTATTCAACGCATTTGCTATATAACGCTGTTGACTATATTTTTTAAAACTCTCATCTTCTGATTGGCTTCTTTTTTCACGCTGCACGCTTAATTCGTGAATGTTGATGCGACTCTCTTTCGGTGCTGGCGCCTATGTATTCTCTCTCTCGCTTTGCTTCGGACGTGAGCAGCAGAACATCAAGCGCTCTGCCATCACGACGCAAACCGATCTCTTCGGCTATGGCACCGTTTACATGGTCAAGGTGAAATCTAACGAACTTTTTATCTTATCATAATAATCCCACGGACTTTTTGTTTGTTGTTTTTCTCTCTTTATTTTATGATTCTTTTTGTTTTGTTTTTTTTACTTGTTTTTGCACTATCACAACTTTTTGTTATTCTCACCTCTGGTTTGGCTTTGGGCTAGCGGCTTTCTTTCTTGGCTCGAGGCATTTTGAGGGTTTTTTAAAACGGCAATTGATTCGAACCGGCTGAATATAGACATTGGGGGCGAGATCTACACGTGCAAAAAAAAAGAATAAAATGAAATAAAAACAAGGAAACTTCCAAATTTGGACCTTCTCGCTCGTCAAATCGGTTTCTTTTCATTACGATTCGAATTGCACCTGCACGCCGAACAGTAAAAAGAAAAACAACAAACAAACAAAGAGAAATAACTCTGATCTTTAAAGAGATTAATAGAAGGACAACGAGGATCCCCACAAAATTCCCCCAGAAAAAAAAAATAATTTAACAATAAAAAAGCTAAACCATAAAATTGTTAAGTTTGCGGCTATCGAGACGAGGCCACTTTCTCTTGCATATTTAATACGCAATCTGCCAAGTACCTGTCAAACATTTTTATATCGCTGCAATCATTCTCCATTCGCCTTTTGCTTCGCTGTTGTCTAACAATCGCCGCAGCTTCGCATATTCAAATGATTCACCTATATAGATATTGTTGTGTGATAGCATCAGTTCGTAGTGTGGTACACACCCTTTTTCACCTGCCGTTGTTTCTTATTTTCTCACGTACAGGGTCTAAAAGGTTTGGGCTTCAACATTGATCCGGAATCGATACTGATGCTCAAGGTATAGATCGACTGACGAGAATCAATTCCTTAAACTTTATTTCCTCATCTCTCTCTCTCTCTATCGCCATCTTTCACTCACTCTCCCTCACTTTATAGCTGCCTAAACTTTGTTTGAAAAATATACGAGTAGATTAGCTTTCGAGGGTCTCGAGCATAATCTTCTTGTTGTGTTTTCAAACTGGGCAAAGAGTTAATAAAAATGGTATAAGGGGCAATTTCGGGTTGTTTAATGTTACGTCTATTGTCCTCGGTTTTGGTTAATGAGAAACGAGATTCCAGGACAAGGAAGGGCCGGCAAAAGCCAACCTTACTCTTTTTTTTCTTTTACCGGTTAACTATCAGAGTTTGGCCTTGAGTTGTAGTAGTATTTAGACAAGTAGACAACATTTTGATTGCTTTTTATTTTCTTTCGAAAAAAAAATTGCTTTTTTTATTATTATTTTCTCGTTTTTTTTTCTCCTCCCTCTATCAAATCTCCCCCTTATTTCTCGTTGATTGATTGATTCTAATCATTTTACTCTCTTGAACGTGTTCACGCGATACTATTCACAGGGTGAACCTGGAGATCCCGGACCGCCAGGACCGCCTGGTCCTCCAGGTAAAAACTTGAGTTTCATTTTCATCGTTTAAGAGAGATTCAATCAAATAGTCTACTAGCGAATAAACGATAAAGCGTTACTATTAATGAAACTAATCCATTAAGTATCGGAAATCATTTTTGTTTTTTAAGGACCGACCGGCCTACCTGGTATTGACGGCCGTTCAGGACCCCCAGGTGAAATTGGACAACCGGGAGACGCCGGACAGCCGGGATTCCCTGGATCCCCAGGAGCTCCCGGACTCCCTGGAGCGCCAGGAATGATTGGCTCAGCTGGCCCAAAGGTAATACCTATAAATCCTGTAATAAACCAACGCCGCGCGAACATTCATCCAGTCCGGTCCGCTCACGGACCGTTAATCAAAAGAAAAAAAAGTTCATTCACAACTCACCTATCGCATATAATATCGAGAGCTCGTCTATTCAAATTGCTACACTCGACCGACGAAAAGAAAGAAAGATAATTGAGTGCGCCATGTTACTGACAGGGAGAAAAGGGTGAACGCGGACCGATCGTGAATGTCGATGGAAAGAATTTCCCCGGCGGAATAGTCGAAGGCCCACCAGGTAAGCACATACTTTGCTGCTCTCTCTCTCTAGCCAGTAGAATTATAATAACAATAAAAATAAGGGACACGTCAATTTCAAGAATGCGCAATCAAAAAACTAAAAAAATATCAATCTTTTTCCTACATCTTTGAACGTATGCAGGACCGCCAGGAGCTCCAGGTACGTCAATGACTTCAAAAAAATGTTGTGCTTTCCTTCCTTATCTGTACGTATACGATTCGTTCTGATCTATAGGTGTGCCCGGTGAAAAGGGAGAGGCGGGAGCGATCGGCCCACCGGGTCGTGACGGAGAAAAGGGTATTCGCGGCAAGAGAGGCAAACGCGTAAGTTTCCATTTTATATATATGTCTTTTATTTTTTATTTTTTAGAAATAGTTACATTTAATTGTTCCAAAGTAGTTTGAAACGATCCCTATCGGATCGCGTTACATGTCTACTCTACTTGCATAAATAGCCTCGTTTCAATGTGTATAGCTATTTCTTCTTTTCCATTTTTTCTTTTGGTTGTTGTTTTGTTCAACCGTTCACTGTATCGTACAATCTAGACATGTATAACGGCTTTCGGTGTCGGTTGACAGCGCAAAGCGAAAAGATTTCTCTATCCCATTTGTTTGGTCCGTGTTCTATATGGACGGAGGGCTATGGCGGATCGTGTTACAACACTCATTTCCATGCGTATTATTTCTAGACTATTACGTATATGTAATTCGTATACGGCCTATTGAGATCGGTGTCTTATCTCGTATTTTATTTGCTCGGTTGTCGTTGTGTACAGTGTTCACAGTGTCATATTATCTGCCTCCCCCAAACATTTTTTTTTATGATTTTCTTCAACGCGCACTTCCACGGCAAAGTTATACCATTGCTGCTTGTTACACAGATCGACTAACTGTTTTTCTTTTAACCACTTGAGTTACTTCGTTTTTTTTTTCCTTAAAAATAAACACACAATGCTGTGTGTGTTACGGCCCGACCCAAACTCTGTTGTTGCAGGAGTTGTGTAACAAAACATCCTCCCATCACGTGTTCTTATTGTAAGGTCGTTGGAGTAAGTAACAAGCTATTCTTTCAAACGCCAAGTCCTCTAAAACATGTTTGAGAAATATCCCCCCAGCAGCAGCATCTCGTAGCACGACATTTTTTTGTTTGTGTGTTTATGTGTAGCTTTCTTTTTGAATGTTTCAATTCATTCATCATCACCTACCGTCCGCATGATTCACGATGAATTTATTTTTGTCCGCTTTTTTCCCCGCTCCTTGTCGTTTATTACGTGCTTGCGGCTTGTGGTCTGAAAAGCATAAAAGGCTTCGTGATTGCGGAGAAAGCGTTGACAGTTTAAGAGGAGATAAAATTTACAAATTTGTTGAATGTATTTTTATTTCAAATATTTTTTTAAAAGGGCGAATCAGGAGAAGCTGCCGAGCGCGGAGCTCCCGGACTACCCGGACCTAAGGGTGAAATAGGCGAGCGCGGCTACCGCGGTGAAAAGGGAGAGAAAGGAGACATGGGACTACCAGGTAATGCCACCTATCCGACGAGAATAACACTATTCTGGAGGAACTTGACACTCACTAAAAGAGAATAATAATAAATAATGATATAAAACAAAAATCATTTATTAGGAGTGCAAGGTGAAGGTGGGCTGCGCGGTCCACCAGGTGCCGATGGTAACGATGGCGAGGTTGGAGCTCAGGGACCCCCGGGCCTACCGGTACGTGCGATCTTCCAATTCGACATGTTGACGCGAAACTCGACACATTTCGATCTCATGTTCACACTTTTCCCCTCCACTTTTTCTCTCTCTCTATGGCGTAATGCAACAGGGACTGATGGGACCCAAAGGCGAAAAAGGCGAGTACGGCGATATTGGTCCCCCAGGATTGATGGGACCCCCCGGTTTACCTGGACCACCTGTAAGTCTCTCTTATAATATCCCTAACCCCACCCTTATTGAACTTGTGTCTCTTTCTTTTCTTGTTATCGCAACTCGAAATGTCCATTGGATGGGAAACTGGGCGACGGCGATTGTTTAACTCTTATTTTTCTTTTATTTCCAACAGGGCTATCCGGGCGTCAGGGGAGAAAAAGGCGACAAAGGAGAGTCGGTAATGTTGACCCCAAATTTGTTTCTTTTCTTTTCAACTGTGTTTCTTATCATGTGCTATAAAACAACGTTCATCCGCATATGGCTTGCCAGTCACAAAAATGCGCCATCACCGTTTTTTTTTTTTTTTTCTTATTTTTCTTTTCTTTTCTTGTCAATACCTTCGCCGGTGTTTTTTTCTTTTCGGGGTTGGGCTGGAGGGAATAGAACGAGGGGTTTCCAACCTATAAAAAATATCCTTTAAGGCCAAAAAAAGCCGTAATGATTGGAGATTTTATTTTGTTTTCTTTTGAATTGTCGTCTCCCATGTACAACGACAGTCGGTTGGCAGACAAGGTATTTTCAAACGAGTAAGTCACCAGTCTCCACCATCATAAAACCGATATCTCCCCCTTATTTATACCCTTTTTCGATTCACGCTACACGCCAATTTCACCAATTCCACGTATATTAGCTCATTTACATTATTCCCGTCTGGAGTAGTTTCTTCTTGTCGTCCTTAGTTTTGCAACTGGTATCGTCACCACAAAAGTCGCCTTTTTAAGACTTGATTCTCTCGATTCTTCTTAACGTCTTTCACACTTTTCCTATCATTCGCCAACGCAATCAAGAGGATTTGGCTGCAAGCTAAATTTGGTCGCCATTCGGAAATTTCTAAGGGGAATTCGATAGCTCTTGTATCTCTTCTAGGCTTGAGCTGCAAAGATATTGATCGAAAGTGCATGTAGTGCTTTTTCATGCCTCTCACTTTTTCCGGTGATTTATCGAATATTTATATTCCTTCTTCACACACATGATTCGAGATATTTCAGTTTGTTTCTTTTCTCATCTCTTTTGTTTTTCTATTTATTAAAACAACACAAACGTTTGTCTTTTGTCTGGGGTGCTCACTTCCACTTCTCTATGATGGACCCAAAAAATACCAATCCGTTCGAATCACAGAAGTATAAAAAGCTCAGGAGAAGACAGGTAATTTTCATCAATTTGTTCATCAGTTTTATTACTAATCAATCCCAACCCATGTATTATACATAAACCTTATTCTTATACTTTGAAATTATATGTCACGGTTCAAATTGTGTAAGATTCCCGCTATCGACTGAGTAGTGCATGCGAGTTTTTTTTTCCTAAACTACTACATCTTTCTGATTGGGCGAATTTCTTTTTGAAATTTCGTGTTTGAATGTCTCTTTGATTTGATTAAACTTTGTCTTATTCTTTCTATACTGTATAGTATTTTAATAAAAATCTGCTGATTTGGCTTTAGTTGTCTAGACACATACCCCACCCATCTCCTCCACCATCAGCCTAGCAATAATAAGCTTAGACATGTTATCTAACGACCAATTCCTTATTTCAGCAGGGTGATGGCGCTATCGACGGAGTTGTCACCGAAGTTGTAAGTCATCCCAACATAACATGCAATTGAATCCCGTATATTACAACATTTGTAACGTGTGATTTCTATTTGATTGAGAAGGTCATGGGAGCTCCAGGTCCTCCAGGACCACCTGGTAAGTGTTCTCATTACTATTCATTTAAATTTCATTTGCAAATATTAATAATTGTGTGTGTTTCGCTGAATAGGAGCATCCGGACTACAGGGCCCACCTGGAATCAAAGGAGATAGAGGAAATGATGGCACTAAAGGCGAAGCCGTATGTTCAAATTGTTCATTTTGTTTCAGTTTACAGAGTACGAGAATCTTATTGTTTTTTATTTGAAAACGAAATACAGGGCGAAAGAGGTGAAAAGGGTGATGCTGGACCAATTGGTCTTCCGGTAAACTATCAAATATTAATTTGAAAAATCATTTTTGAAAAATCATAGTTTTGACTGTCCAATTATCATTTAGGGACCGATGGGATTACGAGGAGAGCCTGGGCGGACAGGTGAAACAGGCAAGATGGGCCCAATGGTAAGACGGACGAGAGAGAAAGCCGAAACACGCTCAAATATTCATGAGCCCCAACACTAACAACACTCTTGTTAATCTTAAGTAGTCTTATTCGTTTTGTGTTTATGAGTTCTCCAAATAACACCGCCATAGCCTTCCCCACTCTCACGGTTGACATAGCAACTCAGCACTACACTGAGTGGCTACCAGGGTTTTTCTTGATTCTCTAATGTACTCGGCATGGAAAATTGATTTTTTAAAACGTCGAATCTAACGCGTTTCGCGCTCGTCACATTTGTTTGTTTTCTTTCCTTTTCCTGTTGCCATCCATCAACAAATCGATAACAGGGACCAAATGGTTTGGACGGAATCAAAGGAGGTAGAGGAGAACCGGGACGGAAAGGAGAAAGAGGCGAGCCTGGTCTACCGGTAATATCCTCATTTTTAAATTCTAAAATGATCGGAAACGGCTTTGAAAATCATTTTTTAACATTTACGTGTTCGTTGTGTTCTGTTGTTGTTAACATTTTAGACTTTGACTCCGTTTTTCTCTTCGAATTAGGTTACTTAGTCGTATAATTTGCATGATTGGTTTCTCCATTGTGTAGTTGTAGCTCCTTATTATTATTAACCCAACTAATTTTTCTGACTCAATACCCTCACCATTTGATGAACCTTGTTTGGATTCCTGGTCTTGTTTGACACAGGGGACGGACGGAATACCTGGAATCAAGGTAGCCCACTGATTTATCTCTCGCTCCCATTGACCCACCTTAAATTTATCCTGTAGTAGCTAAATAAGTCGACTGTTAACAACGCATCCGCTGTTTAGAACGTCTTTGCTTGTTTTTTGTTTGCTTCTTTTTGTCTTGCTGAAATCTTCTTATATTTTGTTCATTCTCGATGTACTCGATCAACTCTGAATTTTTCTTCTTCAACCATTCAGGGCGAGAAAGGCGAAAAAGGTACTAAAGGTGACTTGGTAAGCGAACACAAAAACCCGACACACGTCCACTTAATCTAATCATGATTTCACCTTTCAATTTACCTAGGGAATGTTGGGAAAGAAAGGAAAGAAAGGTGAGAGAGGACCGAGAGGAGAACAGGGACCTAGCGGACTGGATGCACCGTGTCCTTTAGGCGCGGATGGTTTGCCCATCCCTGGATGCGGATGGAGACCAGGAAGCCAACCAGTGAGTTATTTTCCCAATATAAAATACAAAATAATGAGACTGTTATATTACGACAGCATTCCTGAATCAAATATGGGCTTAGGCTACGTATACTTTCGTATGGAAATCAAGTTAATGCGTATATACCACAGTGTAATCAAGAATCTCACTGGGGTGTCGGGTGTTCGTACAGTTAATCAGTCATGTGTTGACAAGAATGCCCCGGCATTAACTCTCAGCTAATCAAATAAGGCCCTTGAAAATCCAATCAAAATAACCAGTTGCGACAGCTGGCGAACATTTCAGCTTGTCATGTATTATTAAGAGAGGCCTTGATTTTTATTCCTTTTTTTCCCCCCGCGCTGGCAAATGAATGGGCTTTTAATGAATCTCTGCGCGCCTATTTTTTCTTGATGATGATTTCAGTCTTACGGAGCGCCGGGAAGCAGCACCAACCGACCGGCTGGTCCACCGACGACCACAACAACCGCACCCGACTCGGTCGATTACGAAGACGAAGACGACTATGACGACGTGTAAATATTTAAAATTTCATTGAGCCAAAAAAAAAAAGAAAAAGAAAATTAATTTGTAAGAGGATCACTTTCATGTTTCTCATATTCATCCCATATACTGTTCTAAGAAATTGAAATTCCATAAACAATACGAAATAATTAGATTGCTCCATATCGTTCTAGCCAGTTAAAATAAAAATACCTTGCTTTATGGCTTGCTTTGAATGGGATTAAATTGTGTAGGACGCCCGAGCACAACGAGCGCGTCGGACGATTTAAATTAATGGGCCAAATTGGAGGAGGAGCCGGCGGCGGTGGAGGCGACGCAGGAGAAATCAAATTGAAAACTGTACAGTGAAAAAAAAAAAAGAAATTAAGAAATAAAATAACAAAACATTTTACCCTAAATAAAGAAAAAAAAAATGAAGAATAAAACTCGCTTCTTCCATCCCCTATGATCAATAACAAATTACAATAAGAGGCTCGAACGGAGAAATCAATTTGTTCTGAAAAAAAAATTCGTTCGGCCTCAGTTTCGTTCTTTTTTAAAAATTCTCTGTGCGTTATATTCTGTTTATCATAACGTTCGACTAACGACAAAAATGTTTTTTTTTTCTCGCGGAAAATAGATTCAACTTGTTTGTTTAGTTCTTTATCCTTTTCTTTTGTCTTGTTTTAACTCTTGAAAAGTTTGATGTCTTCACAAGTAAAACAACAAAAGTTGCAGTGATTTTCTTTTCATAGTATTGTTTGCGGAATCATGTAAATTGCACGCGCTATGTGACTACAGGACAAATTTTTTTTACATAATAATAAACCATCCCTCTAAACACAAACAAAAGAAAAGCAGAACAAAAAAAAAAATAATAATGTCTTGCCAAATGTCTCCGTGAAATGTTATTTTACAATAAACCAATGAAGTTCCCGTTCAACTTTTTTCGCCTGACATAATCAGTATCGCGTCTATTTGTCGACCCAAATTACTGGCCAACATAACATTACAGCACTTCTCCCCCCCCCTTCCCTCATCAATTTTATATTTTTCGAATATGCCATCCATAATACTCACTGTGACATTTGTATAAATGTGCTGCTGCCTCCCGCTCCGCCCGTTTTCCCTGTCAAACTTCCTTCATCTTCGACTCTTCTCTAATTATTCTACTGATCAACAAAACAACAAACGAGTGTTAAATATGTATAACTTTCCCTCTGAACGGTCTTCGAAACGCCAAAATTAACCGCAATCCCCTCCCCCCCCCCATCATCTTCTTCCTCCTTATCGTGTTCTCTCGTATAACCATTTATCAGAATTCAGAATATCATGTGTTAACCCGCCGGTCTCCTGTTTACCCGCAGACCCTTTCACATTACATATTGCTGTACATTTTCATCACACAGCGTCACAGAAACCTCAACAACAAACCAATATGTCAACCATCAAAACATTCAAAGAAAAAATTTAAAACATTAAAAAAAAGACAAACAAACAATAGAAAATCATCTGGTAGTGCTTCGATTGTTTTGTTTTTTTTCTTTCTTATATTCTCGGCCACCATATTAAGTTATTAACACGTATAATAGGGTTGGGGTTGCCACCGGTAATGAATTCTTTTTATTCTTTGAAAAGTCTTTGATTTTAAAAACGATCTTTGAATTCTTAAAAATCTTCGAATTCATTAAAATCGAAATTTTCCTAGCAGTTTTCAATTTTTTGTGATTGATTCGCAACATGGCAACTTTCTTTACGTTTTGGGAGGGAAAGACGAAAGAGCCATTGGCAATCGGCTGTAGCAGACTACAAGTATATTTTTTCTGTGTTGAAGAAGTATACGTGATTGTAGTGTCAAACTGTTAATAGTATAGTTGTGTGTTTTAGTTTAATTTAATGTGATAGTTCAACACGGACAAGCAAGCAGAGAACGATGTCTCGCAAGCACAAGAAGAACAGAGAAAGTAAATCTACTTGTTTTAACATAGATTGGCAAAATGCCGAGCTCTACCCAGTTTTTAGTGAGTGGGTGGAAAAAGTTGAAGGCGAGAAACAATATTGTAAGTGTCGGTGGTGTAACCAACAATTTTTCTTGAGCGGCATGGACAGAAGGTGCACTTCATGCAAAATCACAAAAACACTTAAAGCCCTTGGTCCAGAAAAGAATTCAAGCTTCGGTTTCAAGCATCTTCCAATTTAGTTCAGTCATGCAGTAGCAGGTACGATTTTTCTATTGTTAATTTGTTTGCTTGTAAGTCGAAAGTAACGAAGCCGAGAAGTGGAGTCACAAATTGCTAAATTATAGTTAAGCGTTTCTCCAACCAATTTTCGAATGTCTACCAAATAGATTGAGATTCAATTATAGAAACAAAAGTATAAACTCGAACCCACAAAACATTCTACAAATTCCCACCGCTGTAAGGATATGATGCGATGATAGCCTTGTTATCACCCCGTCAATTTCTTATTCGTATCCAGCTGAGTCGTGTAAACTGCGCGTTACGTGAGTCTCCGGAGATGGATGTCTACATCTGATTGAACGTGGTAGGAAATGGAATCTCGGCTTCTCATTTTCCCTTCTAGATGTGGGGTATCATATAAATATAATGGAGATTGTAGACGCTTTGGGTTGCGTGAGCGTGTGTGTAGCGGCTACACACTATATTGAGGAATCAACTGTCTGGGGGACGACGAAGAAGAAAAAGAAAAAAATAATTTCGGAAACCGGAATCGGAAACCAGATACCATCAGGGTGAGGGAAAAGGGTCACAAAAGAAAATCCAATTTTCCTTTCGAGACGAAAAGTTTCTTCTTCCCTGGCTGTCAGGAGTCGGCAAACTAGGCAACGTCTGAGAGATCACATTCGCTCGAGCAGCAGAAGCAGCGATGGATCCTCTGCAAGATCAATTGCTTCCATGTGAGAACGTCAACAGCGCATCGCTTGAAGAAAATTAATCAAAAGTTTGTCTTTACGACTTACCAGTCTGGAAATGAATCGTTCGTTATTTTTGGAGAAACCGAGGCACACACAGCGCGCTGTATTTATTCATAGATAACGTTTGTGGTATAAATTAAGGATCACGAAACTTCACGAGTTTCGGATTGCCTCGGAACAAACTGTGGCAAAGAGCTGGGAAGCAGGTGCTGAGCAATATAACGTTGTTGTCGTTCCATCGTGATTATGAAAACATAGGCAGTTTGTGGAGCCTCCGCTATCTCATCACCAATTCAGTCAGTGAATAAGCCTTACAAAAGAAAAAATAAGCTTATCTCTCTTCGCTCGAAACTCATTTTATTTTTAAATTCTGTTTAGATTCCCGCTCTTTATGCCTATCTTAGCCTCCACCCTTTCAAATAAATATTCTAAAAAAGCGCTGGCCGATACGGGTTATATAAGACTCAGCCTATATGAGGGGTAGCACCGCGCGTTTTGATTCGTTTCCTGGTGCCGGTATCCCGTAGGAAATCTATTTAGGCAGCAATTTAAAGCATTTAAAAAAGAAAAGGTGGCCGTAAGGAGAGAAAAAAAGGACAGCGTTTAACTTTGCAGTGTCTATTCGTTTAACCTCTGTTTCATCTTCTTTTCGGTTAAAAATCTCTCCCAATGAAACCGAATAATAAAAAATGAAAAGTGGCAGGAAAAGAAGACGGAGGGAAAGAGAGAGAGAGGGTTGTAAATGTGTCTCTATATATTCCTCCCTTTTCTATTCTCTGCTTGGTCGTCCTCTTCTTGTCTTTGTGTCTAAGGTTAGATATAGCCCCCTTCTTCTTCTTCTTCTTCCTCCTTTTTTTCCCCTCCCTCCTCTCCCAACTTCTTCTTCGCCGGGTCGAGACGGGCACAAGCGCGCACTCGACGCTGAGCAGTGGTGTTGTCCACACGCACTCTCAGCGACGTCAGCAGACTCACCCCGATCCTCCACTCTTGTCTCCAATTCAAGCACAGACATACGCCGAAAAAAAAGGGGAAGAAGAAAAGAACAACAAGCCCATTTCCCTTCTCGTCCAGTTATTTTGTTTTCACTCTCTGCCCGGCTCGGTCGTCTCCTCCGCCCCTCCGTGTTGTTTGTGTGTATGCTGTCAGTTCATCTTTCGGCTTGTGGAACACAACCAAAAAACAAACCAAATCTGGAACACTTTTAGCTGACATGGGCATGGGAACTTGAAGCGGATCGATTTGTCCCATCAACGAGTATAGAGCCCCGACAACAACAGCGGCTGTGATCCTTCCTTATTATTCCAAAGTGGTTTCGGTGTCAGTGTCAAACAGAGCCTCCATTTTTTCGACCCCCGTCGTTTTTTAATACATATATAGGGTCGGAGAGTCTTCGGTTTCCAGTGATCAACACAAACCGACCAATTGAGAGTTCTTCTCCCGTGTCAGAATCATCAATCATCTAACCTGTCAACAGTCTGCACTGCTCTTTTCCACAGGAGAATCTGCTGAGATCAAGGCGAAACCCAAAAGTTGATTAATTTCGTTTGGCTGCTACGTTTTGTTAGGGTGGACAAAAAGTATCCCGGTGGGTCTGGCGATTAAAAAAGAAGACAGAAAGAAAAAAGGAAGCCGATTGCGAGCCTAACTAAAAATAGCGTTAGTCGATTTTTCTTTCTTTTAGCGTTTTCGACTTTCGTACGTTCCGACTACAGAGAGAAAAGTAGAGCGGTGCGGGGGGTCAGCAAACGACTGTGGAGCCAAAAAAGCAAAACAAGTCCAGTGATTCTTCTTTTTTTTTTTTGTAGTTCAAATCAGTACGAGGGAATTGTTCAAGATGCATCCGTCCATTACGAGTCGGACCGCTGTCAGACGGCCGCCCGTCATCGTTTTGTTTCATGTGGGTCTTGCCGTCGTCGCTTCGGCGTTGCTGGTCGGTCCGCAACCGGTCGAGTCTCACTTGGCCGAAGAATTCAGTATCCAGCAACTCTTAACCAAACGCTTTCCTCATCGGATATCTGACGACATTTACCTGGATCCTTGTAAAGCAGGTAATAAAACACTATCCTATTTTTCTTCTAACCAAACATCCAACAGAAAGTTGCACGTGAATTGCAATTCACTGCCTTTGACAAACAAACCCGAACGACGTACATATTTGCTTACCTTCAAAGTTTCTGGGGGCTACAGCTAATGACATGGCAAACATCTATCAACAAGGAATAAGCTTTGAAGTCATTGTTTGATGGAACAACGTCTACCGAGCGTCCGTCATCATTATTCCGGTTTGAAATAAGCCGAACGTCGTCATTTGGCTCTTATCGTGAATAAGACATTTCAGGGTCGATAAATCCAAAGAGCATTCCTCTGGCTTATTTTCTGGGTATTTATTATCGACGATTTCGCCACGAGCCATACTGATGCCTGTCGAGTGTCGGAGAGATCGTTGCCCTGAATATTTTAAGTATTGCCTTCATCTGAGATTCACGCGATCTTCTCAGAAAAAAGAAAAGAAGAAGAAGAAAAAACTTGGGCGTTATTAATGTTTCGCAGACTGTTTCACATTCCTTTTCCCTCCTCCAGGGAAAAGCAGACCAATAAAACATGTCGAATGCGTTGACTGTTTGACCCCCTTTTCTCTCTTATTTTTTTGCGGCAGCAATTCACGCTGCTATCAAGGTTGGAAAAGAACGTCAAACATCAAATGGCGAAACGCTTAAAACTGTCTAGCAGCGAATCCAAGTGCGGAATTCTTGACTCGCTGCGGTTCTCGTTAGAGCTACATGGAGCATTTACCAATTCGAAAACAAAATAGCCAAGAGAAATTAAACTCGACGGAGAAATTCTTTGCATCGTTTACGCGTCCAAGTCGCTTCAGCAGCAGCGGTTGAACGCAAAAATGCAATTTAAAAGATGTCCTTGATTAAATATCGATTGAAGCCCTTGGATTTTTTCTACGAATCGATAGACAGATGAAGGTATAAAAGGGAAATGAAGGTAGCGACGACAGCCCGGATAATAAACTAAGCAAAAGCCAAGAGGAAACCATAACCGTGATGGTGTGTTGTGCATACGATCGGCTTCGCTTGGTAATTCACTTATTTTCCTCAACCATTATTTAGTTGAATAGTCATGCAGCAGCGATAAGGTCGCCCCTTCTTAGCGTAGCCTAGGAGGACCGTAATTGGATGCCGCGATTTTGTTTTGTAACTAAGAGCGCAGTTAATTGCATTGTCCAATATCCGAAAAAATGAGGCGAACGCAACAAAAGGCTAGACATCAAACAAAATCTGTTTTGCTTCTTCTTTGCAGAGGGCTTTGTCGGTGATATTGCATTGCCCAACGTTCGCTACGAGTTGGAGTACGAGCTGCAGTCGAGGCGAGATAAAGAGCTGGCCAGCAAAACAGGTCAAGTGCTCATCGACTGGGAGATCGACGGCGATCAAGCGGAAGCCGAGAAAGAAGCCGATCGACCAACAGCTTTCATCAACGGCTCATCCACCCTTCAGCCGCATCGTCTCCATCATTCTGCTCAACTGCAGTCGGACGAGACATCCAACGATGGCCAGCAAGCCCGTCCGGGCGGTCGGCAACGCCAAGGCAGGAAGCAAGCATCCATCACAGAGTAAGTCATCCGTTTTCCTCCACCCTCTCTCTCTCTCTCTCTTTCCCACCCTTCCTTTTCCTGTGTTACACATATTTACATCGGACACCCATATCGGACTCTTTTTTGCCTTGCCATCCGCTGCGTTAGGATAAGTCGCCCGTAAAGAATTCGATTGGTTTCTCCAAAGATTATGCCAAATAGAGTCTGAACGAGGAAGAAAAATTCAGATCGAGCCTTCCGTATATCTTTATCGATATAGACCAATTCAAAGTCATTCACCATGTACATATAAATAACGGCTATAAAAATATGATCAAGAATCAGCAATCGATAACTGGAATGGAGTCCAGCATCTTCTTCTTTTCGAATTATTTTTACGTTTATGATTTTTTTTTTTTTTTTTTTTTTTTGTGGCTGTCTGTGAGTAATATATCAGAGACATGTTCACTGGCACGGGTTTTCGATCCTCTCCAATGGATGATGGATTACGCAGGGTGTACGGACCCATGCCAACGTCCCAAATCCATTTTCTCCAGCTCGTGAATCCGTGGCACTCTAATCAAATTCTGCCTTTATTCAATAGATACACATAGTGTAGCAACGCAGCATCGCCAGCAGGATCAGTAAGGGCTGACAATCTTAAAAAAGAAATCTCTTTTTCCGCTCGAACGATTCCAACTTGCCAACAGAAGTAATCAGAAATATTTCGTTTTCTCATGACAAATCTCCCAATTCCTCTTCTTCCACCTATTGTTGGGCGGCGCGCACTTCAGCAGCAGCAGCGGGATTTCGGGACTGCTACTTTCAGGGCTGTTTAGATCGAGATATCTCCCGTACAGTAAGAAAAACCCTTCCGATGGATACCAATCCGGGCAGCAGCCTATATTGATCCGATCACTAACGCTCGGTGAAACCCTGCTGGAAGAACATATTTTTCCTTGCTAATCAGCTCAGCACAAACTGGAAGGCGACACGAAGCACGCAACCAGCTACAAGAGAAAAGATCTGACCATTCAGGAGTTGCGGAACAAGAGGATTTGGAAACAAAGAGAGGAAATGAACGGAAAAAAAGAACGAGAGAGGGGGGGGGGGGTTGCAACGGAGGTTGTCCAATCTATTTTATTTCAATATACCAAACATGTAAGGAAGAAGAGCTAGAGAACAAGTTGAGAATATACAGCTTGGAGAGGAGGATTTATGAATGCCTCGCGGAAGATGTTCAATGTGATGGCATCCAACTTCCTGCTACCATCACTGCGGAGCCAGACCAGACTAGGGAACAACGATTCCTGTCAATTGACTCTGCAAATCTTTTCAGCTACTCCGGGGTCGTCATCTCAGAAAAAAAAAAAAAAAAGAGAAAGAGAGAGAAAGAGAGGAAAGAAAATACGACAAGAGTGCACAACTGACTCGATTCCCCCCCCCTCTCCTTGTGTCTGGAGCAAATCAATAACTCCCAGTTGGTGATACTCTGGATCCCTTTAAGAGCAATTCAGTTTATTCCGAGTGATATCCTTTTTCTCCCCTCTTCTTTTTCAGCATTTGTCTTTTATTTCGATTTTCTCGTTCACATTTTCTTATTTATTTATTTTTTTGTTGTGTTTATGTCTTAGACATAAGAGGAAGAGCGATCTGGAGGATGAGTTGGTGGAGTTGGATGCGCTGGCGGGGTCAAAGACTCTGTCCAGCAACGAGGCACATGGCAACGGCCATGACAACGAGAGTAAGCCGTCGCGTTCCACTGACGACAAGTCGACGACAAAGAGATCGAAATCCAAGATGACCAAGGCCAAGAAAAACAAGCGCAAAGATCGGATCAGACAGATCACCGAGAAACCTACCGCGCTGATCCGGTCCAGACGGGCAGCCACGGCACGTAAGGAGCGCATCTGGGACTTTGGAGTCATCCCCTACGAAATTGACGCCAATTTCTCTGGGGCCCACAAGGCCCTATTTAAACAGGCCATGCGCCACTGGGAAAACTTTACCTGCGTCAAATTTGTTGAACGTACGGCAGATCATCCCCACTTTATCGTTTTCACGGAACGCGCTTGCGGGTATATTACGCGTCTACAGCAATTAAGTGTTTTAATTGTTCCTTTAAAAGCAATTTCTAAAAAACCTTTTCAGATGCTGTTCTTTCGTCGGGAAAAGAGGTAACGGAGCACAAGCCATTTCCATTGGGAAAAATTGCGATAAATTTGGGATCGTCGTCCACGAATTGGGTCACGTTGTCGGCTTTTGGGTAATTATCTATTTGCTGCTAATTGGTTAACCACTCGTTATCTCGTGTAACTCTTCTAATTTTTCTCTCATTTAGCACGAACACACAAGACCAGACAGAGACAATCACGTGCACATTATCCGCGAAAACATCATGGCTGGTATGTTTGTTGATTTCTTATTTTGTCGTTGCCCGAAAAGGCGGACATTTGACGACGTAACGAGTCGACGAGCGTAGAATGACAACGAGGCTGGGCCATATAATTTTGGTTGCTCGTTACTTCCACAACTACCCCTAATACTAGAGGCTTATGTTGGATAACAAAAAAGGGCTTTTAGAAAGCAAACGCAGTAACGTTCGATAGTAAATGCAAATTGCACCGTCGCCATTCCTAAGCGACATAACTATCAATTATCGAGAAAGGCAGCATTGGAAAGGCTCGCCATCATTTGTAAATTGGGCGTCCTTTGTTTGGACTTATTGGACTCTTAAAACAAGTGGGAGCTATCGAAACAGCACCAAGAGGACGACAGCCAAGTTTCCAGCTGCTATAGACGTTACAAGGAACACGTCACAAGAGCCAATAAGCTATACTCGAAAGTGTTGCGTATCAGTCTACACCGTGTCTGGCTTTCGTTTTCTACCAAAGAGTCCATCAAACTCTTGGCTGTGATGGTGCAAAGACATTTTCATTCCTCCGTCCCGCCTCCTTCGTCTAGTCGATTAGTGTCAAGGTGATCGACAGACGATCTTGTGTGCCAGAGCAATGAAGATGCACCAACAAGAATGCCGCACGATCCTCGTCTTTCAATTGTAAATTGTTATCTTTCGTCTCGGCGCTTCAACTCGTTTTTTTGTGTCTCTTTCTCTTTTGTCTCCCAAATGTCTTCTCTCCCTTTTTCTTGTGTATACATTTGCCCGTCAGCCGAGCCAAGTCGAATTAATGAATCCAGCGGAACGCATACTATCGAACCCTCTTCCAGCCCCGATCGATATGTCTTCTACAGTATAGAACCCCGCGCCGCTATCGTTTTGTTTGTTCGCCAGAGTCTTTATGACTCTGTGTGAGTGCGACGGCTCCTTTTTGGAAAGATGCCACTGGCTATAGCAAAAGACATTTTTCCGATATGCATCAATATTTGAACGCGGTGGCGTTTGCCACGTCGAGTCGGTTCTTGTCTTTCCAGCCAAAACTTTTACAAAAAGGAACATAAAAAAGACATTTTCCTTTTTTTTTTCTGTTTGTCTTAGGTCAAGAGTACAATTTCAACAAACTGACATCCGAGGAGGTTAACTCGCTGGGCTTGTCCTACGACTTTGATTCCATCATGCACTACGCCCGCAACACTTTCTCTAAGGTATCATTTACGCTTTTGTTATTCATCCCGCAACATCTCAGCCGTAATAAAAATGGTTGAATTAACAGGGGACTTATTTGGATACGATTCTGCCGCAAGCAGATCCCGAGACAAAATCACGACCCGAAATTGGCCAGCGCATTCGTCTTAGCGAGGGCGACATCTCCCAGACAAATAAACTTTACAAATGCCCAAGTAGGTCAACCGTCTATTAAAATGTAACTCGAAGCGAGCGAGATCTAATTTCCAGTCTTCTGGCAGAGTGCGGACGTACATTCCAGGAAAACAAAGCTTCGTTCACCTCGCCGGTTTTCCCGCCCGGCACTGTGTCCGAAGACGGTGAACGGTGCGAGTGGCGCATCACGGCCACGCATGGTGAACGCATTGTTCTCAACATTACGGAACTGGATGTCTTCAAAGGAGACAACTGCAAGTATGACTATGTCGAAATTCGCGATGGATACTGGCACAAGTCGCCCCTACTCGGTACGTCAACGAGAATACATTTTTAATGACATTTCCAACTTTTAAACTGATACGAAACACGCACAGGTCGCTTTTGCGGCAGCACTCGTCTGCCCGATCCGGTCATGTCCAGCGGAAGTCGGATGTTGGTTACTTTCCAAAGTTCTCCCCGGCAGATCGGCTACAAAGGATTCAGCGCCTCTTACGAAGGTAACTTAAAATTCAAAGCACAAGTTAGTGGGTTTTACTAGGTAAATAATGTCATTTTAATGGAAATCGGCTCATCGTTTAGCGCTGTGTGGTGGGGATTTGAACGTGGATAGCGGTCATCTCGAGTCACCCAACTTCCCCGACGACTATCAACCCAACAAGGAGTGCACTTGGAAAATCACTGTCCCCTCCGACTATCAGGTGGCCCTCAAATTTCAATCCTTTGAAATTGAAAACCACGACAATTGCGTCTACGATTTTCTGGAAATCCGTGACGGACACGAGCCAACTAGTCCGCTTATCGGTGTCTATTGCGGCTACAATATCCCAGAGGATATCAAATCGAGTAGCAACAAAATGTGGATCAAATTTGTTTCAGATAATTCCGTTCAAAAGGCCGGCTTTTCCGCTATTTTCATGAACGGTAATCTTTTTTCCCTGTCATCTTTTATTTAACCAAGAGAATAACGTGATTATGTTGAACATTCAGAATTTGACGAATGCGCTTCACTGGATCATGGATGTGAGCACAGCTGCGTCAATACCCTAGGAGGTTATGAATGCCAATGCCGAATCGGCTTTGAATTGCATTCGGATGGGAAACGATGCGAAGGTAACTTGACTTTGCAGACTATTTGTGTTTTGAGGGCGATTCGGTAATTTATGCGTCAACTAACACACAATTTTTACATGTGTATTCACCACAGATGCCTGCGGTGGGTTGATTGACTCGCCCAACGGGACCATAATCAGCCCGTCCTTCCCTGATTTGTACCCAAGCAACAAGCACTGCATCTGGGAAATATTCGCCCCACCTCAGTATCGAATTACTCTCAACTTCACGCACTTTGACTTGGAAGGGAACAACGTAAGTGAGAAACTTTAGATGATGGGATTTTAATTTGAATGAGTGAAAATTATGGGCAAACTACCTGGTATTGAATTCGCCAATTTGGCAATTTCTGTTTGATTGTTCCAACCTTGAGAGAGATTTTGCAAAACATAATTATACATATTATGCTTATTTCTACTTCTTTTGCAGCAAGACTGCGAGTACGATCACGTGGAAGTGAGGAGCAAGTTGAGCGAGAATGAATTAAGGAAACACGGCGTATTCTGCGGGACCCACCTGCCTCCCGTTGTGACTTCAGAAGGAAATGTTCTTCGCATCGAGTTCGCTTCAGACAATTCCGTTCAGAAGACGGGCTTTGCGGCCGTTTATTTTACCGGTTAGTTGACCTTCTCATTCTATTGACACTGTAATATTAATAATTGTTTTTAATGTGTGAATAGACAAAGATGAATGCGCAGTGAACAACGGCGGCTGCCAACAGGAATGTCGCAATACTATCGGCTCTTACGTTTGCGCTTGCAATAACGGATTCACACTTCACGAAAATGGACACGATTGTAAAGAAGGTGGCTGCAAACATGAAATTCGAGCTCCGTACGGCGAGGTCCTGAGCCCTAATTATCCTCATCCGTATCCAGCACGCAAAGAATGCGTCTGGCATTTCACCACAACTCCGGGCCATCGCATCAAATTAGTAACTACAATTTCTAGACAAAGAGATTCAATAATAACAGAAATTATAACTGTTTAATGCCTTTCTTTTTAGGTATTCCACGAATTTGAAATCGAATCTCACCACGAATGCGCTTATGACCATGTCGCTTTGTTCGATGGCGATAGCAGTGAAGATACAACATTGGGTAGATTCTGCGGATTAAAAGCCCCTCATCCCATCGTGGCGTCCGGCAATGAGCTTTACATGGTGTTCAAATCGGATGCCTCCGTTCAACGTAAAGGCTTTCAAGCTACCCACGCAACCGGTATTATTCATTTTGTTTTAAAAAATCAGCCTCTTGCAACTTTTCCATTTGTTTCAATAGTTTGCGGCGGCCACCTTCAGGCAACGACTGGTGTGAAGCACTTTTACTCTCACGCCAAGTACGGAGACCATAACTACGAAAACAAGGAAGATTGTGATTGGATTATCGAGGCACCGGCTGGGAAAAATGTTCACTTGACTTTCCTCACCTTTGAGCTGGAAGATGAACACGAGTGTGGATATGATTCCATTGAGGTTTACCAAGGATTCGATGACTCGGGTCCGACCAACGGTCGTTACTGCGGCAATCGGGTAATTAAAATATTCCGCCGATACAAACTTCCCCTTAGACGTTAAAGTAAACGTTTTTCACGATAGAATTCTTGTGTCTGTGTCTCAAGAGGAAAACCGTGGTTTCCTTTGAACGTCCCCATCATTTTTCTCTGAACCATAAAACGATAATTATTTTGTGATTCTAGGTACCTCCAGAGATCGTCTCGTTAAACGAAGCCCTTCTAGTTCGCTTCAAGAGTGACGATACCATCAACAGCAAGGGGTTCTCCGCCGCCTATGTAGCTATTGACGAGAACGAAAACGAGGATTTGCCCAAATCCCAACAAAGTGTTAGATACAACTAAGAGGTAATAAAAAAAAAAAAGAAAAGATAATAATTATAAAAGGAGAAGAACAGCAGACGTTTGGTAACGTGTAACGTGTGAATAATCCACATTGTCGTCAGTGTTTTCATTTCTACGTAATTTTTTCCTCTTCTCTTAAGCTCTCCCTTTTCTTTATTGTCGAAAAAAGTGCATCATCTAATTGCGCCAAAAAATTTTAACTATTATTCGTATTCGTCATTTGCAGATATTACCTTTGGAGCACAATAAACCTTAAAAGTTACAAAAAAAAAGTTAAACGGTGTATAGCCAACCCCTTTTTTTATTACCGTGTAAAAATTTTATAAACCATAGTAAGAAATATCACCAGGTTAACCAAAGCCAACCTTGAACAAAGGCAATTTCAAACTGAAAAAAGATTATCAGTTGGTTTTGAATATTTGTAGAGTTAAATATGAAAAAACTATAGCCAGAAGAGCGATGAGACCGGAGAGCAAAATGGCGCGTGAATTAGTGGAAGGCGTCGCTAAAATCTGTTTAGTCACTGACGTTTCCAAGAGCGTACTATCCGATTGGATCTGCAGCTCGGCATCATTTACCTCTGCAGCTGCTTCCCAATAATCCTTTTGGAATGCAACGAACAAATAATGATTAGTTAAGAATCGGTCGGAGTAAAAGAAACCAACTATCACCGAAAAGACACAAATAAAAGGAAATGAAGAATACCTGAACGTCGCCATCCAATAGCGTGCCCAAGTCCAGCAGATCAGCCAGAGATGCCAAAGAGTCTGCTGGTCCTTCTCCGGGGAAAAGGTAATCAGACACAGATATTGGACTGAACGGGAGAGGAGCCAAGACTCTTCTTGGAGGTTCGTGTAGAACAGCTTTGACTGCAATTAATATGACAGGGTTTAAAATCCGTGAAAACGACAACCGGCGAAGATAAGACAGGAAAAAATATACCATCCGGCTGCCCTCGCTGCTCTTCTCCAATCAACGAATCGCAATGCATGTCACATCGAGCCCATAGCGAGCGCAATATATCTTCCTTGATGACCTATCGATCGATTGTAACGATTTCGTCATTCAATAAAACAAAGATTTCCAGAGGGGAATGTGATGACTTACTTGGCCTGCTTCCCGAACAGTAGCCTTTCCGTGCACATAAGCCTTGATACACATTTGGCCTCCAAATCTCAGCTCTGAAGAACATTCTTGCTTTTCTTGCTTAGTTTCGATCTACAATATTTAAAAAACAATGATGAGCTTAGAGGTCTTAGCGACGATGACCTAAATAACCTGCCTCTGGAATAAGGATTTGAACATTCATAGTTTTCATTCGTTCCTCGCTGCTATTATGTTGCTTTGAGGACTTCTTTTTTCCAGTGCTCTTTTCGGTTGATGCGTCATCCAATAAATCCGAATCCGATAGGATTTTCCCATCAAAAAGAGAGATGCATTGCTTGACAGCTTTGCTATACAGATCTATCCCGGTCTTTTTAAAAATTTAACGTATAAATTATGGCAGAACACAAGGTAAATTATTATTAATATTTATAATACTTCCAGCTGTTGTCTCAGGGTACCTGAAGATTCTGAATCTGACAACCCAATAAAAAACTCTACATTTGTTGTGCACTGTAGTTCTATCCAAGGAGAACCAGCAGCATTAACAAATTTCCAATCAGCAGGTTTAGGAGAAGCAATTGGGCTAGCAATGTCTAAGGTTTTGCAATTGTACCTTCATAAAACAATGTTTACATATTATTGCTGTTTGTGATAATTAACAAACTATGTTATAAATCTTACTTAATGTTGGTGTTCGAAATGTGTAGCGCAATCCTTTCACATGTCAATTGTTGTCTGACAGTAACAGAACTTTTCCCAACAATAAGATCAATTGAAGTCAATAGCTTTCTTAGACGATTATTCATTGTGGAATTCTGAAACGGATCTACACTTGAAACCATAAAAACACCTAATATTGTGATCCCTCCAGGTAAAGATCTCATCACCTATTAAATAAAACAGAATAACAATGATTGTGGAAAGAACTGAAACATGAGCTGAAGGTAACCTGTCGAGCATGGTCAAGCACTAAAGAATCATCGAAATCTTCAGTATTCAGCTTTCCTTTGTCTGCATTTTTGGTGTGTGAGGAGGATTCCAATTCGTTTTCTTCATTATCTTCAGGGACGGGTTCCGGCGTTCGAGCCATGTGAATTACACACGACTTTTGGGAAGTAATTTCTTGGCCGAAAATTAAACCAACGACCAACTCTTTTTTTGATGCCAAACATGCTACGTACGCCTCAATTCCATCTTCGGCAATGACTGTTCGTCCCATATTTGAAATGACAGTGGTTTACGTGGAAACTGAAAAGAAAAGAACTGCAACCCCAGGAAGAAATGTCAAAACAACACATGAGCAGACAAGACAAATGCGACAAATGATCGATTTCTGTTAGGAATCGAGTTGCAGTTTGAATCGATATTTAAGAACCGATCAAAAACTTCGAAATATTTGAAAAGATGCCAAAAGTTGGTTACTTATATCATGAAATCAAAATAATAAATAATCCCAAATTTGGATTCGTTGCAGAAAGGAGCTAAAGATTTGACACTGGGCCAATTGTAAAGGTCGGTTGTATTATATAACAATGCGGTGCAATCGATCTGCTTCTGAAATCCATCAATGTTGCTGATAGCGCTCCAACTTCGTTGAAATCCATCAATAGTAATTTGAACTTTACACACTACCTTTACAATTCGCTGCTCCAAGCGAACTACCGCACTGATGTCCGATTTGGGTTCCAAATTTGGCGAGACTTTATTTTTAAAATGTTATTATGGCAAACCTTTTTTTACCTCTGCAAGTGAAGTTTTCTGCTAACATAAAATATATCAAATAACACGTGCACTTCTCACACTGTGTATATATGAGTGGCTTAAATGTACACATGCCTCACATCGCAAAGTGCACTAGAAAAAAGTAAATAGTGAAGGAAGGCGAACATCCGCTGTCATTTATTGTCAAAAAATGTCAAAAAAAGGGGGATGGCCAAACGTTTTTGTTGACAATTGAATTTTGTATCCATAGTGTCAATGCAGGCGAGTGTCTGTCTGGCCGTCTGGTATGGCAAAAGCCATGACGGTCAATCATTTTTTCCCAAGTATAACCTTGAGAAAATCGGTAACTATGGCGAATTATAGCACAAATGACACTCTCAAATGCGATAACCGCGTTGCGTCCTCTGTGCCCCGTCGTCGACGATGCTTCTAAAAAGGACCTAAAGGATATACTTCACCTTCTTTCTTCCGTGCTTATTCCTTTGTAGCTCCCTGTGCATTATATTGTTGTTCAACTTGGTTACGTTACATATCAATTTCATACAATTACGATAACAAGAAATGATAAGATGAACCGTCACAGAGGATAAACGATATCGGATGCGGCTCAGCAGGCTGCGAGTTCGCAGCTCTTTTGGATTTCCTTTTTTGTTTTCTCTATATTTTCATCCTGGACGGCTCTATTATACTTTTCTCCTGGTGGAGTTACTATTTTGTTGTTTTCTTTTTTCCTCCCCCCTTATATAAATGATCTTAGAGAATAGAGACCAGCTTAGGCAGGGATTTATAGTGATAGTCCCAAACTCTGAGTAGATATTTGGCGAGGAGAAGAAAAGGGATTCCTCTGAGCTGTACGGAACCCTTTTAGACCCGCATTCTTATTTTGTGTTTTTATCTCACAGCCAGGCAGTCTAAGCAGATTGGAACATATCTGTCTTAATCAATCAGCCGTCTCTAAATCAGGGGGATATATGCGGGCGTGCCCGGGTGAGATTGTTCCTTCCAAAGTTTCTTTTCGATCCCCATAATACAGGAAATAACATCAAGCCACGCCATGTCACCCGCGTTGTTGTATATAGACTCTCTCCTTCCCAGCAGCAGCGCCCATTTTATAATAAAGGCAGCTGATCAGCTAAGGTGGATAGAGTCCCATCAAAAACAAAATCACCAAACTCTATATCCTCTTTGCGCTGGTTCGCCAGCCGTATATATATACACAGTATACACTATGGGACTATCAGTTCGTAAACGACAAATTGTATTATAGGCCTATATGTGTGTAGTAGTTTGATGTTCTACAATAGCCATTTTCAGAGTGAAAGAGAGCTAGAGAAGACTGGACACACTATATACTCTGCTGGATATTACTTAAAAGGCGAAGAAGGTTATCAGAGTTTTCGTTGGGAAAGGAGCGAGTTAAGGAGAGTACAGAATCACGTCGTCTGACAGTTTTTTTTTTTTCAATCCTTTCGGCGCCCGGATATGTCTGTTAGTTTATACTGACGCAAGAGCAACAGCAGTATTACCTTACATGTGACTTTGGGCAGGGCTGCAGGCGTCCAGCGTCTTTTTTTATTTGGGAACAAACGGACGGTCACAACAAACAGAATAGAAAACATTTCCGCATTATTATTATAGACTCGGCTGTAATAACTGGAGATGCTGTACTCTGTAAAGAGAAATTCAACAAAAGAATAAAGAACAGACGCACGGGGATCGAGGGAGGAAAAAATAACAACGACCTAAATATCGCTGCGATCTTTTATCTTTTTATTTTCAAAAATCAATATGATGTTGAATATGTTGAACTTGGATTCAGATGACATGACATGATATAGAAAATAAGAATCCTATACACGGAGTTCTTTCCTCCCTGAGTTGATGAGTATAGTCTGATAAGTTTAGAATTCCTGAATACAAGGGGGTAATTATTCCGATGAAACTGATTCGAACCAAAAGAAAACGAGCAACTTTTATAATGAGCAACATTTTTCCCCATTTTTTTTTTCTTTATAAAATATGAGCACGTCATCTCGCCAATAGATCGGAACAAGTATTTAAAAAAAAAAAAGAAACTTAAAAAAGATTTCTCTCCGTTAATTAGGCGGCCGAAACGCGCTCCATCCAAGTTTGTGTTCACCGACTCCAGAAAGCGAATGAGATTGAACTGAAACCTGATCAACTTACGTACGGCGTTGTTATGGCCTAGCAACTGCAGCGTGTAACGCTTTTCCTCCTCTGCCCGTTAGACGAGCCCCAAAGTCGTTCCCGTCTGCCTGATGTAACTCGAACGCATCGGATGGAGAAACATCGAGGAGGGATTCAGTGATCTGATGGAATACAAAATGTCCACCGTCCCACTCACAGCGGATCCCTTACCTCGGATAAAATCAAAGGGCTGCTTTGCATCTACTCTAATTATTTCTACAAGCTTCTGGCAAATGAAGAGTCCCTGGAAGTTCCTCTATTAAGATTGAACACGTTTCTGCCTTTAAGATGAAAGATTAATGGATAGCCCATGACATGCATATTCTAGTCGGACGACAGGCCTTTCCACAAGACGCCCGTTCCTAAATGTTTGTGATCTTTGCTGGCATTACAGTGACTCGATAGGATTTCTATTATTTCGTATATTCCGTCTGTTTTTTTGTGGAGCGGGGAGCAGAGCAACTTTTATTTTAAATGCGAACGGAAAGTGATGCGCATTTTCATGACTTTTTTAATTGATTAATTATTTAGCGTTCATCATAGAATTAATGGCTACAATAAACGGCACGAAATGAAATTTCCCTAAACATGAAGCGACTACAATATAACGCTGAAACTGTAAAAGTTTTAGTTTGTTTTTCCGAAACTCGACACGAGCCAATACGGACGACGTGATCTACAACCTAAAAAAGCAAGCGATTCTACATTTTTATTGCCTCATCATCAGTCGCCTATACTTGTATAATTATCTCTTATGATGAGCGACGTGCGTCATTTTCAATTTTTAAAACAAATTACCCGAAGTGGATTTGAGAGTCTCGATAAGAAAACGCTGTTTACATAAAAGGGGCCCACGAGAGAGAGCTAGAACACTGTGAGCATTCCCTGGAAATTTATGGCGGTCATTATATTAAGATTTGGCGTCTCAGTTATTATTAAAACCCCTTCATCATCATCATGGTCCCCGTGTGTACGTGCGTTTGCGTCTAATCTCCAGCAGCACTCTTATATACAGCCGCTCGCTATTGTTGTTGTTGTTGTTGTTGTTGTTTCTTTTGGAATATACCGGTAGCTCTCTGCTAGTTATATATTCGATGGCCGGATATTCAGCATCCGCTGACGCCGAAAAGTCGTCCATGCAACCGCAGCCGCCAGAAGAGAGAGTCGAAAACAAGACGACGGCGACTTTTGGTCTCCCCCCCACGAGCGCTTCCTCTATTCTTTTGCGAGCTGCTGTATACTACATCTCCAGCGTATACGAGTCAGGAAATCAAAGAACAAAGGGGCTGGATGGCAAGAGGAAATGCAGCAGCAGCAGCAACCCACAACATATATATAGTTAATACAGACAGTATGAGAAAGACAAGGAGAGAGTATATAGACTGTGTGTGTCTATGCATCGTTATATGCAGGAAAATAAAAGACAACGACGAGAGTGGTTGCGGTCGCACAATCATAATCATAATAATAAGATAAGGCAGTTTATATATGTATAAGTCCATATACAGACACATGCATGTATAGCTGCCAGATGAGGTTGATAACGGGAGAGGTCGGCGGGTATATGCTGGTGTATTTCATTTATACGTGTACACACGAGAGCGATGGAATGGCAGATTGCGTCGCGACGTCATCTCTGCTGGCTGCTTGGCGTGTTTTCTTTTTTTTTCTGATATTCCCATACAACTCCCGCGAACTTTCAATTTTTCTTTTTTTCTATTTATATACTTGTCAAAATATGTTTTCTGACGTGCAGCATTTTTCCTACTCCTATATCAACTCTTTTTGTTTACTTTGTGAAAGGGACAAGCCAACTGGTTAGGGTATAGGGATGAGATAGAAGAAATAATCGAGTCGAGTGGAAATTCCCGTCCCACGGACCCCTTGAGGTAACTTTATCCCGGACGACTTTCTATCTATACACTCGTATATACAATGTATAGTATAGTCCGTCTCTATACGCTGCTGCTTAAAACAAATGAAATCAAAATAATAAATCCAAAAATAGAAATCTGAAAATCTTTGCTGCCGACTGCCATTTCGACGGCGAGAGATGGAAAAGATATTGTAGCGTGCCTTTCAGGGATTTTCGTCTTTGTAAGGTTTTCCCCGTGCGTGATATGTGCCCGCATAGTTGCACATCAATACACTCTCGACTCCGTCTGTGTGTGTAGTGGTGGTGTAGGGCATGGACCGATATAGCCCAGCTGCATGTGTATTGGCTGGCTGCATTCATAGAAACATTCGAGGCGAGCAATTTCAAATCATCAACCATCAGTCTCTCATGAGTTGTTGCTGTCTATACGTAATACGGATATATTTACAGCACAGTAGCACGCACAAAGCGTATACCTATTACTATCAATCGATAACAGATTCCAAAAACTGCCATGTCGGCACAATCTCCGCCAGCAGAGCCAATTTTATTCAATCGTGTTTCTCGTGAACTTATACTCGATACCCGTACTTAATACACGAGAATCTCCAATTTCTTCCTTGTTTTTTTTCTTCTCAAATTGGAAGAAAGATGTAAACCGGAAATTACATTACCATATTTATTCGAATTTTAAGAACGTCTATCTATCCACCCACCCCACTTGTAATCCATTGACGTCAATGAGAACCATATCCACCCCCGCAGAAGATTGAGCCAAAGAAAAGAATACAAGGAGTCTCCTTTTCTCTCTATATATATATGTACAGGCCTAATGTAAATGTATTGATCTTTTCTCCTCAGCCTAATTGTTTACCTCGTCTAATAACACGGAAATGGCTTCCGGATGGAAATGCGCATTGGCTTCGGGGAGGGCGAGGAAAATGCGCGTGCAGCGAATAATCGGGTGCGGTTTTCTATTGCGGGTGTATGTAGTCTATACATGGACCGAGCGTTCATATATAGGGCGGCGAGTTGCGGAAAGAAGAAGCTCGGCTGGGCAGCTGTTGGCCGGCCGGCCTGCCGTGTTGTGTGCTTCTCTTTCCACGTCGACTTCTCGTATACTCTCGGGCAGCAAACGAATGACTTTCAGTCATTAGTAGCTACAGCTGGCCTATAAATAAAAGTCTTGTGCGTGTGCATGTTTCCTACACGGCCAGCACACACAGTTCTTCTTCTTTGCTAATGGATAAAATGTACACAGATACACCTACAGCTTAAGCTCTCTCCGCCATCAGACAGACCTCTCTCTCTCTCTCTTGTTTTCGGACGTCTTTTATTATTTTCTTTTAGAAAGGAACCGACCAGCACGAAGGCCTTAGCCGCTGCGCTGATCTCGCGCGTCGTACCCAAAGGCGGTCAGGAGCTGCTGCAACGAAAGCTAGACGCTGGAACGTGACACTAATGGCCAGTGGGCCCATCTTCAGCTCCCCAAATGCTTCGATTGCGAGCTCCTCTCGGCTTGTCTTTCCTATTTTCTTCTTTGGGCTCTGCTGTCATTTGCCGGGGGGTATATGGTGCGTTCATTATCATTCCTTGTTATACTCTCCACTTTTATAGATAACACGGAGCGGATATCACTAATCGCTGCCGCCTCAGTTTAGCCGGTCGTTAGCCAACATGACAAATGATTCCGTCGCGCCACTTATGGTCGTCCCTGCTATAACATTTTTTTGTTTTACCAACGCCGGGTAGAATTTGTTTTTTTGGTTTTGTTTTTATTTTCACCCAAAAATGTATGCAATCCTGTCGTCGTTCTTATAATGCCGTTCGGGACACTTGCACTCGACATTGTTTCCTTTTTCCGAACATGTCTCGACGCCGCTCTCTTGTGTAAACTTGTCTAAATGTTTCCCCGTGCTGCGGGAGTTGTCTGAATTTGTTATGCCCACGATCGTGGCGGCCGGCGCACGGCATTAAGCCGCAAAACAAGCGAAACTCGTGTGCCTAGATATGCACAGCACTTTGACTGGTTTACTTGTGGGACTTGATAGATCCACATCAGCACCAACGGCCGCCTCTCTTATAGTCTGGTCATATCTTCTATAAATATAGACCTCGGGCGTTATTCAGCACGGGTTTGTGTCGCGGCAGTGGCGGTACTTGTCGTGAAACGGGCAGGACATCAACGACGATGACGCAACTTGTAACGTACCTATACGTGCTAGCTATACGTGGAGACGCGCGGAGTCGCTGATCTTCATGTAGTATGTAATATGCTATGTAATATGCAGCCGTTGGTGGATCCCGGCCGATGACGAGTATATAGCAACCGAATAGGAAAAATAAGAACTAGGCAAAAAGCGAATGAAATATGAAATAGAGGAAGAGCCGTTATCCACCCCTGAAGCTGAAGTCAAACAGCGGAGGCATTGAGTTCGTGTCACGTTAATCGAGTTTTACCCGCATCTCTTATTTAAACGATTATTTATTATATCTATATAACCTTGGCCTATCCAGTCCACGCGCTAATCTATACGAAGCGATGCCATGCCGCTTCATCATTGTATTATATAACGTTTTTTTTTTTTTTTCTCGGGATCGGTAAAGAATCGAGGAATAACATCAATGGATTTTTTTTTTAAATGGGATGTTGTTGCATGCACACGAGCTTTGATCTTCAAGACGACCGTGGGCGTGTATGTAGTACACACATCCATAAATCAGGAGCCGTTCGTGTTCGACGGAACTGTATAGTTTTACACAGGCCGATGGCCAGGCAGTCCCATCCATCGCTTCCGGCTGGTTCATACGGATAACGGTAGATTGTACTATATAGTACATACCAGTACACGGGGTTGCTTTTGGTTTCCACCTGGTCGTATGACGAGAGTCTGCGTGATGCTCCCTTGTTAACATCACACAGCCAGCCGAGTCGTTCACGAAAAGAGAGTCTCCGTTTGCAGACGAACGACACCGCGCCCCTTAAAAAAGAAAGGAGCTAGCGGAAAGGAAAAAAGGACAAGAATTGCTGCTCTATCCAGCCAAGGAAACCCGAGAATTGCATAGCTCCTTTATTTGATTGTTATTCATTTCTATACATCTAAAAGAGAAGGAAAGGAGGGAAGAAAAACAAAACAAAAACAGAGAATGGTATTATATAGTGGCTGTATAAAAGGATATATATTACGCTGGCGTCCTTGTATGATTGTGGTCTGCTGCCTTGATGGGCTCCCATTGAGAAGTTGAATGATCCTCGTCGGCCTCTACAGCGTGAAATGAGACATCTACTTCAGACATGGCTCTCTCTTTCTCTCTCGTGTCTATGACACTTTCCAATGTCAGCCAGCGCGGTCATGAACATCACGTGCCGCCATTCTTCTCTCCTGATGAATCTCGACAAAACAGGACCAGGCCTATACACACTTGAGAGCGTGAATATACCAAAATATTGCCAGCGCTGATTTTGATGTGTGAGAAAACAACGTATCCGTTGTGTATATGTTCCTCTCGACAACGTGAAAACGATCCTACGTGTTTCTATAAATACAACACAGCTGGGCCCCATAACATTCGGTAGTAAATAGACTTAATAATGGATTTTCAAGTCTCATACTTGTGGAATTGCTCACGTCTAAAAAACAAAAATAAGATGTGCGGAAAACGTGCCTGCAGGCGCGTTTGTCATCTCCCGGAAAGATTATAGAGATACTGTACACTCAGCTCATGTTGTGATAAAATCAGCAGGATATACACAGTCTACAACAGATCCTTTCACTTGAATATCCATACACGTATACAGGAATGTATAAGCGGGAAGGAGCGGTGTATAATGTGTCAAGTGGATCGGGACCGGCTATGATTAATGCATCGCACACTTGCGTGCAGTGGCAGCAGCAGCAGCAGCATCAGTGCGGAATAAACAAGCCTTTAAATAATAAACATCTCGATTTCGATAGATATGGATAGAGAGAATTGGATGATGGCAGTATCCATAGTATGTACAAGTATAAAAGGTGATGTAGGATCCTCTAACTATTTATAGCATATTTGTAGCCACTCGATAAACACTATCTTTTTTTCTCACAGTTTCCGTCATACACGCGCGGGGATATATGAACACTAACGTAACATAAAGTGCGCTACTCTCTGTATTTTTAAATACGTCGGGACACATACTACCAGCACCAGCAGCAGCAGCAGCAGCCCAAAAACCCGCAACAGAAACTTGGCACGCGGATGATAATGTGGGCATCATAGCAGGATATAATATATATATTTAATATCCCGCGAGTTCTATATTATATGTAGCGGTGGATGGGTGGCAGTAGTATAGTACTATACGACGTTATTCCCCTTTTTTCTTTTCTTTTCTTTTGTTGTTTATGTTTGCTTGTTTGTTTGTTTAACTGTGAGATGTCGGGTGAATCGTGTGCTCAAGAGGGACCCAAGCCTCAGCTGAGTTTCCTGTGGCTGGCGGGCGTGTGCTGATCACCTCGGGATAAAACTTGTGTACGGCAGAGTGCCTGCGATCCCATATCTTGTACACCCCGCACACACAAAAAAAGAACAGAAGTAGAAGAAAAAAAAAGACCAGACGATGAGAGATGAAAAGAATAAGGGATACAAGAAAAGGAAATACAACAACCCCCCGAAAAAAAATGTATAAGAACCTGCTAGAGAACGAGAGAGTGTGTGTGTGTGTGTTATTTGCTGGAGAGCGACAAACAACCCCTCCCCCCCCCCCCCCCGAAAAAAAAAAAACGAAGCAATACAAAGAGATGAAACTCGTCGCGTATAATAAAGCAATAGTGCCGCTGGAGAGACTGTATAGACTCTAATACACGCAGCTAGTATACCAAGTCGAAAAGAAGAAGCTCGCGTGGGTCACCCAGTTGCGTGTACAACCTATTACGTATAACGTATTATGTATCCTAAACTAGATGTGATAGATATATAGCATATATAAGAGTTGACTAATTGGTCCAGGTTTCTCTCCGACGCATTTTGCCCAGGGAAAGGCGGTCGAATAGAAGAGAGAAGTTGAAGTGTTTAGTATATATATCGGCAGACACAGCACACTCTCCTTTTCTAAAGGTGTTGGTATATACAGATGGCGAGGCAAATCAAAGAGGCTCCTTCAAATAAGAAACACAAGGACATCGTGGGATATACATCTACGGCGTGAGAGATGTGTGTCAAGAGGCGAGTGAGAGGAGTTAGTATTTTGGCACCGGGCGCGGCAGTCGAGTGCGCCGCGCTTTGCAATGATACCGCAGCTCTATGGCGAAAAGATATAAGAGAGAATCGACAGACAATTACTGCAGCGTGTGATCTTTCCATTTCGGATGGTGAGTGTGTTGTTGCACACGGAGCGCTCCTTGTCGGTTTTCCTGGCTTGGATCTCGTGACATGGCCAGGGCAGCAAAAGAAGAAAAATAATGACGAAATAGACTATTGCTATATATACGGGCAGAGGGGGGATAGATAGATAAATATAAGCGGACACGACGAACGAAGGAAAGAAAAACAAATTTTTCTTTCTTCGTGATATTTCCTTTTTTTTTTCGACCGGTCTGCAGGGAACTCGGCACAGCATATAATAATAATAGGAACACACACACGGACAAATCTATATATCCCCGAGCCTGCGTTTTTCATCTTCTCCTTTTGCTGCGGAGCTCTTTGGTGTCACTCGGGGCGGCGTTCATTTCGTTACCTTGTTGATTGAAATGTCATCCCTCTCGACTTTGGCTTTTCTCTTCTTTCCCTAGCGCTCAGAGTGGAGAGAAATAACCCCCCTAAAAAAAGAAGAAGAAAACTTTCGCCAATAGAATTGGGAAAGGAGGAGAGCTCTATATACTAGGCATAGTCTGAGGCGAAAGGAAATGGGTGAGATATATATACAATATAACGAAGGCAAAAGGATCTAAAGCGCTTGACACATTGCCTTTTCCTTCTTTTCAACGAGTGTGGTGTGCGTTTCTTCGTCGTCTGTGACCCGCCCCACCAGACGAAGGTTATCGAGTTCGACTTTTCTCTCCTCTTCTTCTCCCAACACTTACATACTAATAGCCAAAGTTTCAAATGCCTAGTTATTTATTTGCACATCTCGATTCGTCCCAAAATAATAATAGTAAAAAAAGAAAAATAAGTAGTTCAAACTCATTGGCAAGTCTCCAGTTGCGTTCGTGTATTTAACGAGCCCGGCGAACGTACAGAAATTATTCACCAAGAGAGTCCCTTCAGGTTAATCCTGATTAACCTCCGTCTTCTACTTATTATAGGAGGGAATCCCAACAAAAGGCTTAGGCAAGTATGAAATTAGCGGAGAGAGGCCAAAAGTATAGACCGGGGGAAAGCGAGTGACGCACTAAATATAGTGTACTGCTCGGCGTGACTGTGTCTACCTAGAAACACATGATACAACCGAGTTGATGAGATTCCCTGGCCGCTGGGTCCGTTTGGGGCCGCGTCCCGCGATGAACTTGACGTTATTCCCATTTCGCTAATGACGAATAGAGAGATAGAGATATACTGTACCTTGTGGGTAGGACGAACGACGGATAAATAGACTTATTCGTTCTCAGACTGAGGTTGCGCGCCTTTGATTACCGCACAGCGTCGCTGCTGAGCACATTCGATGCTCAACTCTCACGAAATTGATCCATTTATATTTTATTCCTGAATGATAAATACAAATCTCCTTATTCCATGGCTTTTATCTTAATTCAAATTTGCCCTGCGAGTGGCTCAGATGGCCCCACTCTTAAGCCACTCACCGACGACGAGGAAAGCTCCGTTTAATAATGCAAATGAGAACATTCCCTTGAGCTATAGGGAGTGTGACGGGTCGGCGGGACACATGAAAAAGGAGGGCAAAGAAAAAAGAGAGAGAGTCAAACAAGGACGAGCATCCCCCCTCACCCAAGTAGCTGTCAGCCAATGCTTCTGTCCGGGCGAAATCCGCACATCTGCCCGTTTTCTCAACCAACTCGAAGCGTTCATCGTGCGTTTCGTGACCTTAAGAATTCATATCAGGATACAGACGACGACGACGACGTCATCATCTCCGACCCATGGGAGAACGTTAGCAATTATTCCGGTGTAGTCAGCCTAGTAGATAGATACATATCTATCTATGTATATATTTATAAATGCACACATGGGCTCCAGTGGAGCCAAGGGATAACAGCGGCCCTGTGTGTGTGTGTACAAATGACAAGTATTTAAAGAGCCTGACTCTAAACTCAACTCAGTTTCCTTCTCAACTGTTTTAGGAAGAAAGAAAGAAAGAAAGAAAGGCAAAAAAAATGAAAATTCAATTGAAAATGACAGTTGCAAACTATGATGCCAGAAACCAAGTTGGCGATAACAAGTGAGAAATAATTGATGTATCCATATCTTTCTTTTTCTCCGAACTTGGAGTTTTTTTTTACTGACTACATGTACAAGGAAAAAAGAGAGAGAGGAAGAAAAAAAGATCTTTTAATTTTGATATTTTTCCGCGCTCCAGCAGTCTTCCCACTCGGATTATCCTTTGATGCAACCCGAAATGCGTCGTAGTCTCATTAACGGCGTGCGCATTACTACTACGACGACTAGCTGTATACCATACCATGCTCTCCGGTTCCCTGTGTGTCTCTCCTGGCGCGCCGATTAATCTTTTTTTTTCCTTGTTCGTTATATTTTCTTCTTTCCTTTTTTTTCTTCCTTCTTCTTTTCCATGAGAGCACTGTGCGTACCTTGTAGAGAGCGTCGCCATCTGAGTGCACGGGGATCGATCGCGCCGATGGACTAATTCTTTATTCCGCTCGATTCGTTTAGTCTATCTATAAATACAAGAATATCTAGTGAAAATCCCAATAAAAAAAATGTATAGACCCTGCACACTATATCTCTCCTTCGCCATTGAGCTGTAGCCATTCATCATGACTTTGCCGCTTGAATCTACTTTTCTATTATAGGAAATAATCCATAAAGCTCCCCATTTCCCGTCCCGTCACCCAGGCCCCTCCTCTATAGCAGCACACAATCGTGCACACACCTTTACAAAAAAGAAAACGATGTCCTCGATTAACTTGCCTTTATTAACGTTATTTGGCCAATGAAAGCGGCTAGGCACCGACGTGGCGGTAATTTCAAAACCGATTCGAAAAACGCCGATCGATCTAACGTGGGATTTTCAAATCCTGTCTAGTCCAACTGACAGGTGACGGGTGATAGGAGAACTCCAGCGCCATATATACAACAGCTTAAGTTAATTCCTTTAAAAAATTCAGAAGCCTGCTGATATCAAAGTTTCCCCTTCATGCCTGTGTTTTCAGCAGATAATATGGTTGCGCTAGACTGCGCAAATCGTTTGGTACACATGTGTATCAAAGTTGTCTGCTCTGCGTCTGCCGTTCCACATTTGACTGGAAACTCGTTCATTAACGAAACGAGATGTGCATTAACGTCAGTTGCTCAATTAGCAACAACAACAAAAAAAAAATATTGCCAGAAGCCCAGTTGCCAGGCGTCTCGGTTATAATATGATGGGTCCCTGACGACTGAAAGTTTTCTTCATCTCCCAACAAAAAAAAAAATAAGAAACATCACGTGCCGTTTTTCTTTTTAGCGCAGTCTATGCCTTGTTAAAGACCAGAGTTTAAGGTGGAAACTGGTGAAGTGAAAAGGAAGGTTACAGAGTCAAGTTCATAAACTGGGGGAATTTTTTTAAATTGGCTTCTGGTTGTGTGCATCGCCATCATTTTTTTTAAATAACCTCTCCGAAAGCTCTTTTTGAAACTTCTTTTTCTAGCATTGACAAGAGTGCCTTTATAAATCTTTCTGTAAGCTGTGATGCATTGCCATTTGCACGGTTGAAATATATAAAAAGGTGATACCTACAAACGTGTCTAACTTGTTCCCAGAAACGAATGTCAGCCTATAGACATTATGGGCCCGGGCTCAGCACTTGAGGCTATACATTTGGAAGAGTTGAACAAAAACAACTACATATAATATAGACTGAGGGGACGAGAGATGTTTTTCGTTCTTTCTCTTGGGCGCTTGATATCTAAATTGAATCAGCAGTTATAGACGTCTGAGGTCCGAGCAGATATACTATACACACACATGGCCGGGTCTGTTATGTACGCGCTATACTTTTGGGGGGGTGACTTATCGACTTGATTCGGTCGGGAGTTCAACGGAGTCGTCCCAGCTAAGGGCTTTGTTGATCCTCCCACCGATCTCCCATATCTGATTGTATATATACACACATACACACACGCAGCACACACCAGCAGTGAGTGGGGGGAGAAGTATATACTAGACGAGGGGATCGCCTTCTTTTTCTCTTTGGACGGTGGGGATGTTGAGTACTTTGAAAATTATCGCCAGCCAGTCTAACATCACCGTCATCATGTCTTAAGCACGTTCCTACGCAGCCCCAGTGTTTTACTTAGTGAATCCACTAAGATAACCGTCGTTTGATCAACGCTGATTAGACGGTGGCTATTCTGTATTATATATTTATATTATACCCGTGTCCTACACTATATACTATAGAATATAGAAATATAGAAAAAGAAAATAGATTCAAAAGAAATAAAAGTATACCAATGAACCCTAAAAGGGAAGGTTTTGGGAATGGTATCTGACTTGAGGTCACGTTCTTACTTCATTGGCTGCCTACTGGGCCTTAATTCGACCGTCTAGTGTTACCGAGTGAACGGCAACCGTCGACTATCGTCAGGGGCTAAGCGTAAGACTAACGCACACAACTTCAGATTGTGACCAGCAAGTCGAGAAACCGGGGTATGGGTTACGATCTTTATGATATACGTCCTTTATAGCAACAGGGCGTCTAATAGATCGGGAGGTGAGTTTAGAAGTGAGATATATTGATTCATCGACTATTATTCCACCGTATATTATTATTGAAGACCGTATATTGATGAAGAGCATTCACAGTATTCAAGGCACACAGTTATATTCACAATTACAGTGGGAGTATTACATAATTGAGAGGTACTAGGAATCGAACGCGGGTCATTTTGATGCGAAGCGAAGATGGTGACCGATGCTCGTTGAGTGCACATCTCGAAGTGAATTTAATCGAGTCAGAATGGACGACCTCTAATCGACGGCAGGACGCCTATGACCTTGTGCTTGGCCTAGCGACAGCCCCAATTCACAACATTGAAGAACATGTTCTCCCCAATTTCTGGCCGGCCGGTAGGCAGAATGAAATATGACAATTCATAGTCCCTAATAACCGTATAGGGCGCATGCACATGGGTTAAGACCTACCGGCCGGCAGGCACGAAGATAAATTTAATATCGTCGATATAAGGTCCACCTTTTTTTTTTCTCTTTTTTTCTCCCTCCCTGCTTTGAAAATTATCGCCAGCCAGTCTAACATCACCGTCATCATGTCTTAAAGCACGTTCCTACGCAGCTCCAGTGTTTAACTTGTGCATCCACTATACGATAAGACGTCGTCGATAAGGTTCATCATTTACCAGCCATTGGTTTCCTGATTCCACAACCAACCCCCTCACCCCAACTGCCTTGGAGAGTGAATCAGTGAAAAGGGGTTTAGATGTGAAGCACGTAGGAGAGCATGGGCCAAAAAAAAAATGAAGGGAATATATCCAACGTATAACACGGCGGAATAATCCGCTAGAGACTCAACCTTTTCCCCTTCATCGCTGCTATGGTGGACGGCGTATATAGCATCGGCGAACCGTACGTGTGCGTGTAACGACCGAATCCAATCCTCCAAATGCCAACCAAACGCCCATGCTCGCCAGATAAGAAGACGGCGGCGAAAAAATAAATAAAATACTAAAATTGGGAGTAAAAGGCCATACGGACAACACGACAACACACACGTAAAGAAGGGTATTTGGACGTATTATACAAGGCTGGGCTGCTGCTGGGTGACGGGTTGAAAGTATATATGTACACATCTATCTATATAATAGATTGAATGGAATGCTAATGACTCGACAGCACGCAAAGCAAAGAGTTCACCGAGTTCGCCAACAATTATTATTTGATGTAACAAAAAATCAAAGGTCAACTAGAGCAACTGTAATTAGTCATTTCCACGAACAATGTGGACGGTGTGTTGTCCCCACATTGGCGTCAGGTTATAATTGAATCTAAAAAGAAAAATAGAGAGAGGGAGCGAAAGATATATTGTACTCCGGGCAGGACATGAAGTGAATTACAAGGGAGAGGAGAGCAGAGACCCGCCCGGTTCATCGCAGGACGTCGAGGAATGCGAGTGGGAGGAAGACCAACAAGCAACCGAACAACTGAATAACATGCATGTGGTACATCTATGCAGGGGAGAAAACCGAGAATAGCAGCACAAGCAAATAAATCCTTGTGTACTCAATGTGCTCTGCGACACAGTAAAAATGAAAAAAAATCCGGGTTGTCTCCTATATACATACTAACTGTATTATATCAGGAACTCTCGGAATATCTAAAGTACTCTTACGTGCATTAAAGAGATAGAGAGAGAGCGAAGACTTTGTATCTCTCTCGTCTATATGGTGTTGGCTTTGCGTGTTGTGTGTCGCGGTGGTCTAACAGCATATAGCATATAGGAAGCTAGGATACACCCACTGCACTGGGCCTTCGTCCTTCCTGTCCGTTTTCTTAATGGATTTTCTTATCGCTGGACAAACAGCGGGGCATAGATAATAATGGTAGGCCATTTGGCCATATGCCACGCAATATCCATCAGCCGTGCGCGGGTATATAACTATCCAGGGGGGAAATCTACGATCGAAAAGAAAAGGGGGGACCCTGTTTTTCGGTGCGCGGTTTGTTTTCACAGACGGTGGTCTTCATTATTACAATAAAGTATTATAAAGACGGATAAATAACAAAAAAAATGTATCCTAGACAGGAGAGTTGAACGACTTCATTCCGGTTTAAATTTCAAAAGTGCTGGCCGGCTGCTGCGCTGAGACGATCACAAGAGTCCAGACATTATATAATCAAGTCGAAATAAATAAAAAATGAATGTACTTTTGGCAGCAAATAAAGAAAGGAGAGTCTATTTATATATATACATGTTTTGGGGGGATATTATGTATACACTAACAGGGGCTCTGTGTCGCTTTAAAGGACCACGATGGCAGCAAAATACCAAGAAGATTATAACCGGCGCTTTGATGATGAATAACATAGCAGAGATAAATAGAGAAAGTGAGTGGGAGAGTCGGTTCGCTCTCTCTATATACATGCAGGGGTTATAATATATCTATGCTGGCTCCGGTCTCTCCACGTGATCAGCAGACTCTTATACTTTCTGGTTTGGTGCTCTTTCGCTCGTGTTGGCCACTTTCGATTAGTCGCGCTCTTTGCACAAGTTTGACCCAGTTGTAAATTAGAACCGACAACATGGACACAGCCCAGCAGCACAGCCCTTTTCTGCGCTTGTCTACTAGCTACTTATAAAACCAGTTAACCACTGCTACTGCTGCTGCTGTGGTAGATTTAGTCGGCAAAAGCGTGTTCGTCCGTCCGTCTCCGTGTTGTCCAGCAGTCCGTTTATTTGCTCGCATAACCACTGCTATACTATAAGCGTCCGGCGCAAATGCATTATGTACGCCCTTATTGTCGTCGAGATGCGTTGCCAATTGCGATCCCAGCAGCCAGCCATAGTCTTATCTCTATAAAGTGTGCACACACACAACAGAGTCTACTGTCTAATTCGAAACGCGTCCAATTTTCGAGATAGACTCGCACTACTGACATGCAGATTACTAATTAGCTAATTTGCCCTTTATTTTTAAATGCCAAATAATTGAGAACGGGAAGGAGCTACAGCGAACTGTACGGTAAGACTCGACTGGTAAGTCCACCTAGGAAGAATGCGGGCAATATTATTTGAGAAAACACGCAAGTCTTATGGGTAACACATAGATTTCATGCCTGAATGACATTTGAAAAGGGAAAAAAGGGGTCTTCTGAGCTTCGTGATTTTTCGTTCACTCCCGTTTTCTGGGAGGGAAAGCAACCCTTCAAGTTATTATTATGTTGGGTTTTTTTTTCTCTCTCTCTCTCTGCTTTTAAATGGCAATTTTGACACTGCAAGAGGCGGTAAAGAGAGTACGGAAGCCCAAGCGAGGAATCGTTTACAAATCATTTCGCTCGATACGGCGGGATTGTGCAATCCGCACGGACGGGATTTTTATTTATTTATTTTTTTTTCGTTCCAGTTGCACCGCGGCTTCCCCCCCCCCCCTTTTCCATTTTCCCCCCGCTTGGCTTTTATCGTATAGCAACGTTTCCCACGCACGAAATCCCCGAGGTGGAGCGAGTTGACAACAAATCCAACACGGAAAAGAGGAAAAGACTAAAAAAAGAAGAAAGAAAATGGAGGAAAAACAAGTTGTCACGGAGCGAGTATATACACAGTGAAAAGAATTGCCATTGTTGCTGAGCAAAACGGTCATTCAACACGCGTGACTGGCCGCTTCTTCTTCCCTTTTTCTTTTTTTTTTTTTTTTCTTTAAGACGATTGCATGCAGCAGTAGAGCGCGACAGATTCAACTCCAGCAATATATAGACGACGGTTTTTTTTTCTCGGGATGTGTTGTATACTTCACCGCGGGAATTCCCCAAACGCGCTCGTCGGTGCATTCGATGAAAAACAAACAAACTTGAACCGAAATTTCGCCCCGGAGTTGAAAACTTTGGCAGAGTAGTTATAGATAGAGACGACGACGACGAACGAGAGTAATAATAATGCGCTGTGCATCTCTTACATGTACATTCAAATAATTTACCGCGGAAAATTCAGGGAAAATCGCTTTAATAATTCGTCGACGAATTAGATGTTACAATTTACAAAACACTTTTTATTTTCCGAACGGAATTCCATGAACTACTTGAATAAATAAAGAGCATGAGAAATTATAGTTGTAGGAAAGAATATATAATAACATCTAGTGTGTCTAATTGTGTAGTGATGAAGTGTCAAGAGCGCAAATGTCCATTATGAAACGTTAATGATCCATCACGAGAGAATAGCGGAGAGCTCAGTTTTGAATTATTGAAAGAGGTTGCGTGAGAAAAGAAATACTTGACGAGATTCAAGGGCATCTCTATGGCTATAAGCAGCAGCTATTCGATGGAAATTACGTGACGTCCAAGCAGTGTGGCACCCTCGTAGATTATTCAAACGCTTTAAACTATGTATAACAGGGTAGTACTTAACATTTATTATACAACAGGGGGGAAGAATAGAAGAGCAAAGAATTATCGGAGAACCGATCTTTTAAATGCCCAGCATATTATGACGGCACAACACATAATGAGCTAGCTCAATGAAGCTTCTGCGTGGACAGAGAGTGTCCTGTATTGTTTCGTCTTTATATATGGACGAGGTCCAATCGTTATGAGTGAGAGACCCTTATTATTCAGCACTGTGGCTCGATGTGAATCGGAACTGAATAACTTGAAAGATACGCGGCTGGGTGACAATCAGCAGCAGGGCGTTGGCGAGGATATAAGCGTCTGCTATAACATGCGGGTATACTCTATGCAGAATGTCAAAGGAAATGAGCATCAAATGAGACGAAGGGAAACTTTTATACTTGATGATGAAAGAAACAGATGCGTATATATAGGAAGAGCTACTCTATGCGAGCTGCAGTGAAACTATGCTCCTGCTGCTGCCGCTGCTGTTCTATAGTAACACTGATGATGACAGTAGATGGAGAGATCAAGGGAAAAGAGAAGTGGCCCCAGAGAAAGTTGCCCTTCCCCGCGCCCGTCTCTCTGTCAGGCCACTAGTTTCTCTCTCTCTCTACTTTTGACTAGAGAGATCCCTTCTTCTAATATACGCTGGGTCTTTCTTCTGCACTAAAAGGAGGAGAAAGAGATGAACTAGTAGCTCAGCGATCAAGTTCAAGATTTTACAGCTGGTTGGTTACCATAGACAGAGTCTGAGGTCGTCAATCAGAATTCCCGACCGTCTTACATACAGCAGGACGCCGAGACAGAAAAAGAATCGAAATCTAACGAGTGAATACATATAGGAAAAGACTGCCGGTTGTCACGACAACTGGAGAACATCCGAAAATCGTTTCTTCTTCTTACCGAACACGGAATAAATACAAGAAAGTCTTTCCTCTTTTCTTTTCTTTTCCCTCCTTATCCCCACCCATCGGCTTATGTACTATGTTCTTCTTCTTCTTCAAGGCAGCAGTTCTCTATCCAGCATATCGTCTTAATCTCTTGATTCTTTTGCTCACAAAACATGACACGACAGTGCTGCCGGCTGTGGCTATATCATGCCACGAAGACATCGGTTTATACATGCTCGGCTACACCAACTCCCTGCGCAGACTTCGTATACAACACAGAAGAAAACCAACAGCAGTAATAAATACATATAGTAGATACAATATAGCAAGCAGCGACACAAAGTAAAGCCTAATAACGCGCACATATGACTCAGCAGGCTCCAGCAGCTATGCAAGAACGCGGAGGAATATAAGAAAAGACAAGATCCGATTGCCGTAAGGTGCTTTCTCCCGCTCCTGCGCCTAACAAGCTCCTTGGCACAGCAACTGTGTGCTGTGTGTGTATACTCGCAGCTGTTTGTGTCTGTATAGATATTTTAAAAAAATGTCGCTTATGTTGTACACGTCTGAATGGGATCCATTACCCTTCAATTCAGTTCGCCGATTCTACATATATGCGGCCAATCCGGTTTTTCAAATATGTAGTAGCACAAAAAGTGAATTTGAGATTTGATTGTGCATAAAGGAGGAGATTTATTGTTTATTTGTGTGTGTGTGTGCTATGTTATGTTGCGGAGATGGTCAGATTATTTCAGACGCAATGTTCAAGATCTTTGTACATCGGAAGCTGATGTGCAGCATTGCGCATCCGGTCGGCTTTCCCTTCACTTTAACGGACCTTGGCGACTCGGCGAAATTCATCACGGCCTTGAAATAGCTCACGGACGTAATACATCTCCGCTTATTTCATCTCTCTAGTGTAAGGTGGTGGGTGGCTTTTCTCCTGGCCTCGAAACTTGGTGATGATGGCGGAGCAACTATCAACTGCATTACATCCCGTGGCTCGGCATAGCACCTTTTGCGGCCGAAAAGTCCTTAAAACCGCAGTCTATTACGCTGGCAAAGTTAAGCTCCATTCAGGATCAAAAGGTTCCCCTTTGCGCACCACTATAGATATAGCATAATATAATACGGTTCCCGTTGCTATATACGTATATAGGAGCAATACACAACGCTTCAATACGTATATAATAGTCCTCGTCTTTTCTCAACCCTGCTGCTGTGTGTATTATATCATCCGCGTTCATCTTTCAGACTCTTTTACACTTTTATGAAATCATTGGCCGACCGTTAAGATAGGCCAAGAAAATGTTTTTCCCCCCTTAGCTTATGTGTGCTCCATTATGTAAGCTGTCGAGATGTGGATATATATAACAACTTATACCGTACGGCATGCATAAGCCAAGTTGATATCAAAAGAAGTCCTACATGCAAATTGACGTGTTTCCAAGGGCAACATGAAATCAAGAGACAGCCCACACAAGTCGTCTATGCCTCAAGACACTGGAGATTGACGTACAGACAGGGGGGGGGGGGGGGGAATGTCAGCTCTATTTATTCGCAGCATATATAGCGTTGGAAATATCGCCTATAAACGAGTTGTTTCAATATCGACTTGATGAAATAACAGATGGAGTTCAATGCGGAAAACCTTTTTTTTTTTTTAATTGATTCAACAGCACCGTGTAACCTCTTGCCTGCAGCCCGAATTTTTATTCCGTCGCTATACGTCGACTTGGGATGCTAGCAAACTTCTTGTGCCAAAGGGATTTTCACGGTGTATAGCTCGACGTAATGACATTGTCTAGCATTTCGATTTGCACGGTTCTTTTTATAATGTATACTCATCCGGAAATAAGAAATAACGTTCCCGCAGCACAATTGTGGTTCGTCGAGCTGCGCGACTAATCTAACGCCGCATTATTAGTGTCATTGTTGATTTATTCTTTGCGCGAGACACATTCAAACGTGGGTTGCTTGTGTTTCGCACGGCTCTGCAATTGTATCATTTCTATCCCGTGCGCACATTAGAAGTGAAAAAAAAAAACACTGGCCAAACCGCAAGTTTATTCATTGTAATAATATCGTCCATCAGCCCCCGCAGCCAGACAACCTACACAGTGAATAAGTGTGGGTCTTGTATTATTATTTGGAGATTGAGAATTTGTTGCAGCACAGTCCCTTCTTTATTTCTTTGTTTCTGCTGTCTATCTCCATTGATACGGCGGATTGGGTTACCCCCTTCACAGAACCGATGGGTTCGGCTCGTTACATATCCGCCCTCCTAAAAGAAAAAGAGACGCAGGGGTTGGAAGAACGTACATGCACAAGACTGATGATCCTCCTCGTTTATTCCAACACGACTGCTGGTGCTGTGGTGGTGGGGTTCTTCTTGGCTGTGGCGTATCCGATGTTATATCTATCTGTGCCGTATTGTCTGCCGCTGTTTATGGCTGCTGCGGCCTCCATCCTCATTATCTCGTCTCGTTAGGGGGGAAGAGGTTTGCCCAGTTTAGAGCTGATGTGTGACCGGCTGAGTCCTTTTTGCACATAGGCCAGGGGGGGGGGCATCTTATATTCTTCCTGGTCTAACTTTTTCCTTCTCTCTCTCGCCCGCTCTCGCCCTAATAGGGTTCAGCATCCGCCAGCTCATTTTCTCCGCCCGTCTCTCAGTTGCGTGGGTTTGGCATGTCGCCCTATATAGAGCCAGCAGCCAGCTGCCCCGTGTATACGAGTTGATGTAGACCCTGCCCGGCAACAATAGCAGCCTTGATATAATCAAGACGCATTGCCGTTTGGCCGGATTGTAATTCAATTCATCAGCCGCCACTACAACCACACACGGGGGGGAAGCAACAGGGCGGAGACCTGCCATTTTTTCGGGGGGGTTTTGTTTCTTATATTTTCATTTCCTTGGCGTCTGATAATCAACGAAGCCATAGCAGCGGCTATCATGCGAGCGTTTCATTTTGACCTAAATAGTTTGTCGGATTTGTTGGTTTTTTCGTCTCCGTCCAGCATTTATTGGCCTTTTTGCTGCTTCTCTTCTCTCTCGCCCGACTAGTCCGCGCGCTAGACCCGGGCGCCAGACGACTCTAACAACCGAAAACGTGAAAAAGCTTATTGGATTCATTTCCGTTTCCTGTTCTCTGATTGGCTGGATATTGACGGCGACATGGACTATACACACACTCACATCTCGACACCGACCGCAGCAGCCACCCACCACCAATTCTCTGCGTCTCTTACGCAAACACACACATATAACAACAGCTGGATACCAACAAGGGCAAGACCCTTTTTTCCTCGCTTTTTTCCGGCTGGCCGTCACTCGTCTTTGCCATCGAATCGATTTCGCAGCATTTCGTGAAGAATGGAAAGAATAGAATAAGAAAGAGGAATAAAAGTCTACATGGGAAATTGTGAGGTTTTATACGGGGCTCGCTGATGCCTTTCCCTATTCAATGTGGCCGACCGGCCTGCTGGCCTCTTTTTAACGTCGATATAGTACATCACAGAATAGATGTATATAGGGTAAAAGGGAGCTAGAGTGAACGTGTATAGGCCTATCGACAGAAAAACCACTAGACTTGGGGATGCTGGGAGGAAGTTGGTCGTCAGGGGAGAGACGACGGTCGGCCACTCGAGACGGAGACCAGCACCAAACCCCGGATTTTTCTCCCAACTGATATGGTGTACATCCCTCTTTAAATGCACACAGAGCATTCACTCCGTCTACCACATAGAGACTAATCGATATCGCTGGTGCGCGCGTATTATTATTAGCATGAAAGGCCATCAAACATATCCTTCACGACACACAACATATTCGAGAAGGGATCGATTGTTAAACTTTTTTCGCGGCCATTTATAACCGCGCTGTTTAGATTTCCGGGAAAAATATCACGTGGAAATGAAGAGGCAAATTTCTGGCATCAATTAACAGGATGTGCGATATCGATTAGTCAGTTGCGCGTGTTGCAAAGAGAAGAAGAAAAATAAAACAAAACACAAACGCGGAGAGAGAAGGCAGTCTATAATTGGTTATGGAGGACTTAAAATAAAAGAAAGGCGGGGTTTGGCTCTCTCTCTAGCTCTCGACTAGTTTTGGTTTGATTCTAGTTTATTTTGTATGGGCTAATTGGCGTGTCATAGCGAAGCTGCTGCACGAAATACAGTAGGCGCATTACACGCCCTGCCTGCTGCTGCATGGAGCATGTTCACATCTTCTCGCAGCATCCTCTATGTACTATATGCTGTTTACACTGGCACACGCAGCTTATATAATGCCCTCTCCCATCTGCTTAGCATCTATTCTCCGGCTAGAGAGATTTATGTTTTGTTGTCTTGTTTCGAAAAAGGAAATAGTGTTGTGCTGCCTTGAAGCACATGTAATATATCATCTCCATCATTTTGGTTTCTCTTCGTGTACTTTAGATATATTTTTCGACTTCCAGCAGGGTTTTTCCCGCGTCATCCGCATTGGGGATTTCCTTCGAAATTGGACTCCTGACGTTCTACGTGTACTGTCTACCATTTCCTCACGTGGAATAGTATAGATATAGTTTGCCATGCACAACATAGTCTTTCATTCCGGTTTTCGCGGAAACTAATTTTCAGAGGGGAGAATATGTCATAAGGAAAGAGATCCTGTTCCACCTTTATATATTGAAAAGGACAAAGGATCCCTATCCGCTATACGCGTAATATTTCCGGCAATGTCCAGGAGCGCACATATTATATATATATATATATAGTATAGTATACCGTAGATATATAGACGCAATAGGACATTAGCGGCGTAGGACGAACAAGTTTTCGAGTGGCCGTCTGAAATTACATTCCCCTGTCCCTGTATGTACGGTACAGCACTACAGCAGCAGCTCTTTTCTTTTCGACATTTTGTTATTTGTTGTCATATACTTGGTTGCTACGGACGATCCGGTTGTGTGATGTATACGCGATGAATGTGACGTATGCCGCTCACTCTTTTTTCCTTATATACGTCACAGTTCGTCTGACAGCGGTGATGTGTGCGCACACACGAGTGTCGGCAATGATATAAGGTGATGAGAGGAGGCCGCCGAGGAATGAGAAGAAACTTTGGTGCGTGATCGGGTCGCATCAAATGTTGAGAAAATTTCTCGTCGGACTTTGAACTTTTTTTTGGCTCATTATTTTTTTTAATATTTTTTCGATATATAGGCCTTTTATAAATTGTAAAATTGATTGATGGCATTGTATTATATGCTGGAGTCATAGTTATATACGGTTAATCAATAATAGGAAGGGGGAAAAAAACGCTAGACAACACTCATAGAAAACACTCTGCCTAATGGACTTGGCCCGGCAATGGCACACGCAACTCGACTGAAACAACAGCAACAACAACAACAAAAAACATCTCGAAGGGGTGGGTGGGTGGGGAGATATACAGAATAACACAAATATGACGTGTTCAGCACATCCGGTAACAACCCACATGTGAGTATACATGAATATACACACCGTCCGGGCATTTCCACATAGGTAGTCCCCTTTTAAATGGGTGGAATGATATTACATACATTCTTACGTCACGTAATTCTTATACTATACTGTGATCATGTCTAGGTATCGTGTAATCAAAAACAAATATTGACCTTGCATCGGAAATGAAGAGGAGAGGCGAAGGCGATGGGCACCTTTCCAGAACAACCGGAAATAATAATAAGTATATAGCCGCGCACAGCAGTGCGCAACACGGACCCATTTGTTTTTCTTATATACATCAGATCGGCGGAGGTGGCAGGCTGGCGGCTAAGGAGTCACAGCGCTCTAAATTAAATGCGATGTGACATTACAGAATATATACTATATAACATAACACGTCTATACAGCAGAGTTAATCGATGAAGGAAAAAATTCTGTGGCCACGCGATATAGTAGTAGTGGCACTTGCAAAGTCTCGCCATTTTCCTTGGCCGCCCCACCAACTATAATCAAATCAAGAGTTTGTGCGCCTTCTCCCTTCGTCTTCTCGTCTCGCTCTCGCCCTATTTTTGATTATTATTATTTCTTTTCCTTTTAGCTCTAACACAGACACACACACACTATACACATACGTATGCGTATACTCCATACCTATGTTTATACGAGTGCTGTGATGTATGCTGGTCGTGTCCGACATTGCAGTGGCGGCCTACATGTATGTAGGTTAACTAAAAACAGGGAAACCCTGAAATCTATACAAAAGTCAATACGGTAGACCTTTTTTTTGGGCGAAAAGCAAATCTACTTGTATGCAAAGGCAGGATGTCGCCGTCGCCGTTTGTTGGTTAATATTCAAAAAGTATATAGGACGGAACGGGCTAGAGTCAACGCATCACATGCAGCCGAGGGAAAATCACGGAGTTGTTGTTGTTGTTGTTGCGGTTGGCGGCTGACAAAAGGCGAAATCATTTCCTGGCGTTGCTCGGCGACCGCGAATCTCAAATTGAACGCGGGAGAAATGAATGGCATCAGCAGCAGCAGGACGGCCGCGACGCACACGAAATAACACGGATGAATTCAGTATAATCTGGGGGAATAATATAGTAGATATCACATCTCTACATGTACATATATAGTTCAAGCCATCCTTCAAGTGTATAACATGGGACAAGAACTTTGATGGGACTTGTATATACACACGACTCTTGGGACGAGTGCAGTCGAGCTATTAGACGGCAATTAATCAAAACGATGATGGGAAAAGCCAACAAGAAAACGCGCAAGAAGTCCGCGCTCCATCCTGTTATATGTGCACACCTCTCTCTCTCTCTCTCTAGACTATGATCTCCCACTTTCGCTAATGACCGTATAACAACTGCCGTGTGTGTTTGTGAGTGCAGCAGCAGCTTTTGCCACATCGTCGACCTGCCATGAAACTGTTATGACGTATTTAGTTATATAGTTACGTCGCAGCCAGCAGCCAGCCTTTGTGTGTGTATATTTGTCTATATATACTGTATAAATGCGGGAGCAGTGATGTGAAAAACGGACGCTATACAACTGCCGCAGCAGCACAGCGCTTGCCGTGCCGGTGCTGGAATTAACTCAACACGGCAACTGCTGCCGAGATTTCGGCTTATATAATGGTAGAGCGAGGCCACTTAATAATAAGGTAAGGTGACCTATATTTGCCAGCAATTCGAACGACGACACTGGATGGAATTCACTCCACTTGGAAATGCGATTTGGTGTGTGGTATTACACTTCTATAGTGGAGTAGCTATATAGCCTATACAATAATAATACACAGCACGCGTGAAGAAATGACGAAGGCGAAGAAACCATTGAAGGAATTGTGGGGGGCTTTTTCATTTTCTGTCGACTCCGTGTCTGGTTGACAGGTTCTATATAGCCGAGAAGCCCTGAATAATGCACATCTTATTACATCCTGTACAGAGAGTTCACATATTATATAGTAGATCTATGCGAGGTATAGTCAAAGAGAGCTAGAACATATTGGCTTATATAAATATAGACGCAGAGCACAACATCTGCATGACAACGTCTACCGTACAACCTGCGCATGCATATGTAAAAATGGACCGAGTCTTGATCTCTTCTTTTGACTATTTTTTTTTCCCCTTTTCTCCATCTCTCTGCCCTTGTACAGCAGCGTTTTCGTCCTCCTCTATCATCATGGCGATATTTTATTCGTACTCTCTTTATCCTATACAGGCTCCCAAAAAGTCAACAGAGGCACTCTCTCACTCATACAGCAGCAGCGCCGTCGACTCAGTGATAGATTTCCATCTTTTGATATCAAGACTTTATCGAGAAATACGCTGAAAAAAGGGGGGGGGGACCTATATTCCTTCCATTAAAGAAACGCGCTCTTCTTATATATAATATTTTGTTATTTAGATATTATTATTTTTCTTTTCCAGCAAAGTCAACTGCCTCAAAGGCTGACGGCTGAAGGGCCCTGTCATATATGTTCAGAAAATACAAAATACAAAAATAAGATGCGCATCATCGACTAATATATTTCTCCGATCCGTCTCGTCTATACGGCCGTCGCATATTGCACGAGCAGGAAAGGGAAACAACAACTATCAAAAAGAATAAAAAAACAACTCTATATTCACTATATACTTTTGTCTGAGACTGTCGTCGTCGTCGATGTGTATATTTATCTATTTTTATTTGTTGTGTCATATTGAAATCGTTGACGCGCTTTTGATTCGCAATAACTTGCGTATATTGTTGTGTCTCCTCTTTCCCTTATCATCCGTCGCCTATAGCCCTGGGAATGTTTCTCTTTCACTGGAAGGTGTCGACCTTCTCTCCTTTTCTGGCATTGTCTAATATAAATGTGCGACGACGACGACGACACTTTGTAAGGAGACACACACTATCAAATCTACACAGACAGGAGATGAAACGCAACGTGAAATCATTTTGTTCATTTCCTGCCCGAAATTGGAAATGATTGGAATTAACTTTGATCGAGTTATGCTCAACTGAGAGGTAGGCTGGAGGGATGTATCTCGTTTCCATCATCCGCATCCATCCATTCTATATTTCTACGAAGCAACAGCCAGGAACGACGACGACCAAGAAGAAGAAGAAGAAGTGGTCGTGCTGGATGATGTTTCGCTACAACTATTGTCGGTCGCCGGGCGTCTTATTATTGTCCTCCTCTCCCCTTGGGAAAGAAAGAAAATAAAAATATATTTGATATTTTATAGGACCTGGATAGATTATATAGAACGCGGGATGGTGCGCTGGTGCAGTGTCGATCCACCAATGAAACATCCAGCGGTTCCGTTTCTACAGCAACCGGTGCTGCCGCTGCTGCGTGTCCACAAGAAACTGGAGACGAAACAAAAAAGATTCCAAAAAAGAAAATTTGGTCCGGCTCGTTTCCGTGTTTTCCCACCATTTGTGGGGACGTCATTGGCAAATGAAACGGCTCCGGCCAAGCGTCAGCTTTATAGCGCGTCTCCTGCACGGTCTATAATAGTCGACGCGCCGGCCACGTCCACTCAAGCGCCGGCCAACTAGCACCTTTATAATGATTGAATTAGAAAGTTTGACGGAAGAAGAGTCGAGTTGGCACACTCTCCTCAATATACTGCTGCCACTGGCGAGCTAATAGTCTCGGCTGGGATCCTAATACGGCTAGATCTACCTACGCGAGACGTGAGTCATCCGCTATTGTACACACGTGAACGTGTGGCGGCCGAGGCCCCTTTAGACGTGACGACTCTACGCAGTTGCTTCCAATATTTTTCGCGAGAAAAGCGGAAGGAGCCGGCCGGGCCGCGGGAAATAGATATATATCTAAGCCTAGCCCACGTCACATATCAACTCCTCCTGGCTAATTCAATAGACAAGTCTAGAGCATATAAAGCCAGCCAGCCATCAGTTTGCCATAGAGAGGCCGCAGCACGCACACACGCCAACTCTTGCCCGCTTCTTCTTCTTCTTTTTTGACTGGGTGGGACGCGTTTCCTGCGGCTCTCTGCTGGACCATAAATCTCCGAGAACTAATACACTCCATCTAAAAACAAGTTGCGTCGCTTTCCCTATAGCTTTTTCTCTCTCTCTATAATTTATATATATAAATATATTTCGCACTCGCGCTCTAAAATGTATGAAAAGCCCATCCGTGTATGTAGGGGAGTGCATGAACACCATACACGCAGGGATGGCGAGCCCGACGTCAAAGAGAGAGAGAGAGATGCATACAGGGCATCAGGAAAATTTGCTTTGCTAAAGAGCGTGACCATCAAGAGATCGTGTGACGTACGACACAGAGTGGATGGCAACAGCAGCGGCAGCAGCAGCACCCAGCAGCGTTTGCAATTGATAGATGTCCGAATTGGGGATAGACATTACGGGCGGCGGCGTCGGGAAGAGGGGGGCTTTGAGACGTACAGAAAGTGAACCGACAGTACACGGACGATATTATACGCAGCTAGAGGGAAAAACGAATCAGTCAACCCTGTGAGGGGCTGTGTCCCCACCGCCAGCCTGAGTTGAGTGCAAAGTTGTGTTTTTTTCTGGGGTGGTAGGCAACAGCAGCAGCAGCAGCAGCAGCGGGAAAGAGCGGGTAAGATAAGAAGCCCAAATTCCCGCGAGTCCGGCGACGACGACGACGCTGGCAAATCTATTAGAGCGTCGTCCGTTTTTTTTTTCTGTTTGGATTTGACAATCGTTTCCTTTGACTCGCAACGGCACCAACAGCCAATGCGGCCGTCCTTTCTGGATGGAAAATAATGAAGAGAGAAGAGTCCAGCAGCTCTACGGGGCCGGAAAACCAATAAATCAAGAGACCAAACAGTCACAAGTGACACATTTCGTTTCTGTCGTCTAACCATCGATCGAGCGGAGAAACACAAGCAAATGCAATCAAAAAAAATTGAAATAACAAAAATTTCAACGACTCACACTGAGCCTGGCGACACATGACGACGGCCAGGCTCAGCGCAGTAGAGATGAGCAGTGCTAAAGAGAAAATAAGGCAACGTCTAAATATCAGGCGCCAGAACGAATGTCCGTCACTTTTATCAATACAAAAGCGGGAGCCGAAACAGCATCAGCGCCCGGGACAGTCTATTACAGTCAATATATGCAAACTCGACAGAGATATAGAAAGTATGATGGCAACGGTAGTACTGGATATTTTCAAATATGGCAATATGTATAGCGAACGCAATCAAGAGAAAGACATCCTTCCTTTCTCCCTGTCTCTCTCCCACCCACCCCACCCGGAGCATGTACATATCTGAACCAAATATCAGAAATGATATGAAAAGATGTGCATAAGACGCGTCGGCCAGGAGGAATCACGAAATCTCGTATATATATATATATATCTTTGACACATCTCAAATATCCAACGGCCTGTATGGTATATAATATTATAAGGATAGGAAAACGGGGAAGAAAAAGGAATAACAGTTGCAAAATGGAAGAATATTCAAATCGAACGGGAAGTCTGTCCCGAACAAATGGAGCACATGGGCCGCCAGGTTTGACGGAGGGGAACATCTGGTCCCGTCGGGCGGGCTCGTCCCGCCACTCTCTCGGCTTCAATTCCGCACAATGCGGCAGATATCCAACAACATCCAGCCGGAGAAGAAAAACAAAATAAAAAAAAACACAAAGAAAAAACATGATGGATACGTTATATACTGGAACTCGATCAAGATGGCGCAAAACTCGTCCGAACAAAAAAACAAACAAAAAGAAAGTCGAGTACTAAAGTTATAAAACAAAAAAAGAAAAAAAGGAATCAATTAAAAACAAGATATCGTCTCGCTCTGGCGCAACGAATTCAACGAAACAAAAACAGCAGAGCTCTATGATGTAATATAAAAGAAGGAAAGGCAAATTTTGTCTTGTTTATTCAGTCGCTTTTGTTGTAGTATATACATATATGTAATGTATATACGCAGAGAGTTCAAGAAAACATCAACAACATCAAATAAACATATTATAAAGGGCAATGACAATTAAACGGTTCCCGGAATGCCTCCTTATATATTCTTCTTCTTCTTCTCCTTTTTTCTTTTGTTCTCTCCTCTTTAGATTTTTCAATCCTCAAACAATCTTCCGCCTCAGTTGAAAGCGAATCAATAAAAGCGCGTACTGTTTTGTTGTACAAAACAAAAAAACGGTTAGACGCGTCCATGACGAAAGAGCTTTTTTTCGTGGAAAAACTCGGTATAGCGTTGTTGGGCCAACCTTTTTGTGTTTAAAACGGGGAAAATCTTGCGCCTCCACTCTCCTTCCACCCCCCACCCCCTCTCACGTGACATCGACTTGTGTATAGAAGTACCGAAAGCCTCGGGGACCATTTTCACCCGTTATATTCTTTCTTTCCCTCTTCTTCTTCTTTTTGGGTTTTTTTTTCTAATTCTATACTTGGCTGCTGGCTGTTGATGACGCATGTACACTCCTCTCATCGTCTCCAGTTCTCCTTCGTTCTCCCCTTCACTCCGCCCGCCGATTCCGAATGTTCTCCGAGAGACGCATCGAGTCCCGAGCCATGCATCACGCTCAAAGCCCATCAGTAAAATGGGGGGGAAAAGTTGATGTTGAGTATATCTGGTGGTGGTGGTGGGGTCGGTCGCTGTTGTTTCCAGCATATCCATCCGACGAGGGGTATACATATACGACGACACGCTTTTGATGTCCCTCCGCGTGTGTTATTTCCATCGCATCCATCGTCGCTTTTATATAGCTCAGCGAAAACATTCAGCTCAAGAAATAAAATTACATTTTCTCTATATGGATACAATACACTCCGAAGCAGACATTGATCAGTAATAATAATTCAAGCGCCTTGGCTGCATGAAGAATCGATGCATTCGTATATACACAACATCTATAATATAGCGCGATATTAGGGAGTATATACTATCTCTACTATATACATGTATTCGGAGAGGGGCCCGTGAATAAACATTCCTCCTCGTGTCAAATACATGGATAGGAGCGAATCAACTCGTTGCGTCTACAATAGCGGTGCGGACGTCACCATATCGTGTGCACAAACTTTCAGATTGCCAAGTGAGTTCTATAACTGGCCGCAATACAATAGAGTGAAAAGGCGAGAGGCTAGCGAGACAGCAGACTTTATAGGTAGGACATATTGCAAAGGTGAGCTCTTGTTGTATAGACATAACCAGCAGCAGCTAAACTTATATATGCCACGGAAACTGCTGTGGAAAGCTATAGCCGCCGCGGGACAACCCAATGCCATTCTCTCCGAGGTATATAGCGACGACACATCACGACGACACGAGTACCGTGTCTGTCTCCTGCTGATGTCGTACAACTTGGGCAAGAGGACATATATCCCGCCGTCGCCCGCGATATAAACGCACACGGAACGGCCGAGGGCCGTAACACAAAGATTGCGTCAACACGGCGGGTTCCCAAAGCCCGAGCTATTTTTAATAGTTGTTGAATAATAATAGCTAATATCTTGCGAGCGCAAGTTTGATCTCAAGATGATGAGAAATTCACGAGGTAGAGAGAGAGATCGAATTTGGATTTGACGTGAATGTTTCACAACAATGAATAAAATGGGGAATCTTTGTCGATATCGATAGACTCTGCTTGCATAATACATTTTTTTTTTCACACAAGTACAACGCACGTCATTTGGTGCACACCGCATCAATTTTGAAGAATAAAATTCCGGCCGAGAATTTTAGAAATGACAAAATTCACCAGCAATAAAAAACTGCATAGTAATATCAAATTTAATCAATTTGATATTGTTGCGCAGGTTAAAGGAACCGATTTTTTTCCATCGACCGAGCACTTTGGTGATGTATTAAAAAATGTTCAAAATACCCTGTGAACTCTTTATAATAATGCGTCAATAAAAATAAGGTAGAAGAATAAGGTTCACGATAAAATAATCTGCCAAAATAAGTGACTGCTGCTGTTGGGTACTCGATATAATAAGCAAATTGGCATTAAAACATTTGCTTGCCTCTATATAGTATGTTGTCGAAGGTTCAGCTGCTGCTGGGGTACACGTCTAAACTTTCCTGAATTAGTTGCCTCTCGAGCGTTATATATGGTAGTGAACATATTCCCGGATGCTGTTTGCAAACGGACATTTTGACAGTCCAAGTTGTTATTACGTATTTATACTCGAATTGTTGCGTTCATTGACTGCAGCACAGCGGGAACAGAAAGGTAAGTTGGACAGGTTCATTACAATACGGAGAACAGTCCATATTTCATTTAGCTGCTTATAATGGTCAGCACAGTGTTTGTTCCCCCCTCTCTTGCGCAATATTCCAGGAAATACGTAAATTAAAAGGTGAAAAGTAATTTCACCTTTTCCGCCCCCCCCCCCCCCCCTACCTGAGCTCTTATGTGTAGGAGTGTAACACGGTTTTCCGCGTGTCTTAGTCATTCATTATTTAATTAATCATTTCGAGATTAGATATGCGTAGATATCGCTGCTGAGCTCTGGCGCAGATAATAAGGAAAATCAACAAGATTTTCCAGTTATTTAGGTGAACAATGGCTCGGTCTTTGTCATATGGTACATGTCCTTGCTGTATATGTATTTCGTGAGAGTGCATTTCGTCGTGTTGCTCTCCGACATATATTGCCCTTCTTCTATTATAGACAGAATGACGAAGTAGGAGAGTTCACTGACGATGCAAAGGGTCGCTCAGCTCTTTCGAAAGACAAACTTGTGCTACCGACGACGTTAGAGTCATCGGAGGAATAGACATTTCCCCCGCACCCATATTATTATAGCATAGTCTATAACTCTATATGGCTGGTCACATCACATAGTATGTCCTCCCCTCAATCGAACTGACAACTTTGTAGGCATGGTGATGGCCCGATATGATTGCAGTGTTGTCAATGGCAACCCAATGATGAGTCGAATAAATAAAATCAAAAAAACAAAAGGGAGGGAGAAGAAGAAGAAGAAGAACCACTCTAAACTCTGCTGAGAAATATGTGAGCACTTTTATCAAACCAATTTCACCTCCAATTCTCGCAGTTATATAAGAGTCTAGAACAAAAGTGGAAATAAAATACGCGTTCCTGCAGCTATAGCAGTCAATTTCAGTGTACGCTGAAAATGTTTCAAAGGCCGTATAAGCACTCACCTCACGAAAGCCGAAAGCCAAAAGATCATTTCAATTCAATAGGGGTCTAATTCACAGCTAATAAATATATATGCTACTATAGACCTTTTGAAATCGATCCAACAACGCTCGTGCCACGCCTTGATGTATCAAAGAGTCATTGACCGCCCGTCTCAATGGGAAAATAATTTGAAATCAAAATAAAATCCAAATAAAACTCGATCCCTGGTTCCCTCTAAATTTTCATTGGGAGTAGGGGTGGAATCACCGGCAGGAGACCGACTTAAAATCCATCAGGTCGTTTGGAACCTTTAGCTTAAGAGCATGCAGGACATTAAGGAAAGAGGGTAGCCGGGGCCAGGGCCAATCACGTCGCCGTAAACGGGAGGGGGGAGGCCAAGACAAAAAAAAAAAATAAAAATAAAAAAGGAATCCGAGAGCTATTGAGATTATAAGAGAAAGCAAAAGAAAAACGTGAGTGAAGCAGGAGCAGGAACAGCCGTTACCGGCTACAACAGCAGCATATATATAGGATGTGCACTCACTCTCTCTCTCTTTCTCTCTGCCGCTCGACGGCGTTCGCTCAATTTGTCACGGAGCAATCACGGCCCCTGACGCCCCGACATATATACCTTTGGCAAATACCGCGCCCGTCCATTCGTCTCTCTTCCGCTCGACGTCGACCGGACTATAGACCCGGCACCTCTCTTTTCTTTTCTCCCTCTTCTTATTGCTCCTTATATTTATACACACACACACATATATATAGATAGATAGATATATACAGCAAGCGTGTGTTAAACAAGGCCCGGAGGCGAATGTGGCGAAAAGTAGGAGCCACCGCCTCGACGACGATCGATGGTCAGCCCAAAGAGGCCAGAAAGAAGAAAGGAAACAACCAAAATAAAAAAGACTTTTTTTTTTATTTTGGGTCAGTTGGGAGTCGACAATTTATCTTGGTTATATGCTTTGATGGCCAACAGTACACGTACTATACATTATATATATATCTAAAACACTATAAGTTATAGCAAGGTGTGGGTGGGAAAATTCCTGACCATTTTTTTTGAAAAGGTATTGAGGTACCATACAACTATTAGTCGACCAGACCTTCACCTCTTTGTTATAAGGAAGCTATTAAATCATCGTTAATCAAACGAGAGAATTATCGACCGCGTCAATATATATAATTCTCTTGCACATAAGTGTCTGCTGTGCAGCGCATTTAAAGTCTACGTCGATATAGTCTACGTTTAACAAACAAACAAAATTATATTCGTCAGCCCCGGAGAGAGCGATGGAGGGTGCGGAGATCGATCCTTATATATGTTATATACGAAACGCGTTCCAGTCAACGGTGAAACATCAGCGTCTCAACTGTGTGCATTTACACAGAGGGTGCCGCGCGCATGAATCGGCATCATTCACATATAGCCGAAAAAATGATGGAGTAAAGGAAAGGGATGGATTTAATACACATCACAGCAGCAGAGAGTCTAAACTATATTTTATATCCAGCTGCAGTAGTGACTCGATATAACCAACAGAATGGGAGTTGTCAGGGGTGATGCACGCAACGTTTGACGATGATTGAAGCCTCCTTATATAGCTATACAAGTGTGGGCAGTTGGCGGGTGCCTGGGGTGTATACACACAGAGAAAAGGGAGATTGTGTAACAGAGTGAATTCTCTCGATTGTATATAAATATCAATATAAATATGCGTCCGTATGATATGGGGTGGGCGGGCGGGTCCATTCTTATGGGCGCCATCAGTTGATTGATTCTCACCAGTCCTTATTCTATAATTTGATTTGGCCCCCGTACACGCGAACTCTTGTAAAGAAAGAATTGGATTGAACGAACAACGTACAGGATGTAGCGACAACGACGACCGATTGATTGGAAACAACTTCTCTCTCTCTCTCTTTTTTCTTCTTCTCTCTGTGCGCACTTGAATGATATCTGATGTCAGCAGACGCCTTTTTATGCCGTGCCGTCGTACTGATCGAGTTATATACATTCGTCGCCCAGTTGATAACAGGATTGTTTCGCTCGCCTGTGCTAGACTTTGTCCCGCTCCGCTATAGATTTCCAGCAACCGACGACGGGCAGAGAACCGAGCAGCAGCAGAGCGCCTCTCACTTGAAAATGGCGGCAGCACTTGAAAAAAAAAAACCAAAAGAAGAAAAGAAAAAAAGTTCCGGCCGGAAGAATAGGGTGCACCCCTTTTGTTGAGTTTGTCGCTATATAGCGACGGGGGGGGGGGGGGGGAGTTTGCTGTGTGGTCGTTCAAGTGGAACGGGTAAAGTAAACATATCGTCTGCATGGCCATATGGCGGAGCCATCCAGCATGTCTCTTATAAAACTAGATGGACCCGGAAGGGACCTTATATGTGGACATTACAGATCGCCGGTGGTGGTGGTGTGTGCGACTTAAGGTTATTGGTCATCAACTCCATCACCTTTTTCCACCCCGCTCGATCCCGCTTGTCTCTGGCAATGTCGCTAAAGAACACCTCAGAAATATGGGGTTGATTCCCGTCTAAATATGCCGTGTAGGTATTCCGCTCACGCCCCCCCCCCCTCCCGGGCTGCCACCGCCCTCCCTTCTGCTGTTGATGACATTTTGGCACCGCCATCAGACGTTTAACTTTGTATTCATTGGACCTTTTGGGGAGGGAGGGGCGCGCCTGCTGGGCAGCAGCATCGATCAAATAACTCGTCGCTTCGTTTCGCCATTGTCAAGTTCGGCGTAATGTTATTGCTTTCAATTTCATCAGCAGTTGAGAGATATTCGTTTGAAATGCAATCACGAAACCTTTTGTCGCTCAAGGCTGCGGACCCGAGCAAATCTAATGCGACGAGCTAGGCTTCATTTTCTATCAAACACGACGACCCATTAGATACGAAGAATAAGACAATTTTACAGTGAATCGGATGATGCAACAATGATGGCTATACGCTATCTATCTAGATACTATCTATATATATAGATAGATAGATACGAAAGCAGAAACTATCAAGGGAAATAGAACTTCAAAGTCTTTTTAATTAGCCCAAAATGTTGGGCGCTAGACAAGAGTCACGGAATACATCTCTCTCTAACGAGATGCCGAAATTTAAATCTCTATGAAACTAGATCTGAACTGCTGTCTGGCTCTCTCTTATTTCGGCGTTGGCGGGATTTGATGTGTATGTTGCCACACCCACCCATTCATCGCCGATCGTGCTCTGCTGTGTGTGTTTTTCACGACAGTCGAAATCGAAAGAAAATCAAAGGCATGACAACCGTTTGTTGTTGATTCGCGTTCAATCGCCGCGTATCAACATCACACAGCAGGCGGCGGTCCAGGTTCTGAAAATATATAATACCTCGCCATAGAAAATCGCTAGTTCCTTTTTTATTTTTTTTATTATTCCGTCTAATAGGATTGATTTTGGGCTTGCGATTACTAAAGCCGCCGCATTTTTTCTTTTTCTTTTTCCCCCATTCTTTCAGCCCCCTCAAAATAAAAAAAGCCATTGCCAATCTTTTTTCAATCCTCCTTATAAGTTATAATAATTAAAAAATAATAATAATAATAATAATAATAAATAATAAATTATCCGTTCCGGCTGGGCTTTTGAAATTCGTTCGCTTGCTTACATTCTATATAATATTCTATATTTAGGTGAGCGACATTTGCAAGCGCCGTGCGGATATAGTAGTGACGTCACGTAAAAACCAATTATAAACCGCAACGGGGTGGGATCAGGGAATAAGGAACCTTCTCCTTGTCGGTTTGGTGGAAGCCTTTTTCTTATTCTCGATCCTAAACAGTGGAAGGAGAGCGCGAGCTTAATAATCCGCACTATAGTATATCTATACTGACAATGATTTGGGGCTCTGCCTAGACAGCGTAGTCGAAAGAAGCGGGGCTAATCAGCGGCATGTCTTCTTCTCCTTCTTCTTTTTTTTCGATTCTATAAAAAACTCGTCTAAAAAGGGAATCAACATCACAATTCGGATGAGACCCGCCCAGACAAGGGCAGGTATATATAAAGGTTATACATAAATAATGAAGGCAAGTTTATTTTTTCAAAGGAAATTGATCAAAAAATCTTCCGTGTGTTGAGGCCGTCTTCGTGGAACGAGAATTAGAGCGACAGACAACGTGTTTGTTTTCGGTTGTTTTTCATCCCCGTAACAGGACCCAATTCCAGGGCCTCTTGTCTTGTCTTACCAGACAACGCGACGGCGACGGCGGCAACATCGGTTCGCTTCGGCTCACTTCCAAGATAAACACATCAGTTTATTGGTCTCTCTCTCTCTTCTTTTTCTAGATCCCACACACACGACATCATCGTCGTCATCCTTCTTCGCCATCACGACATTCAACAACCCACCCACACACAGAAGGGCGTCGTCGTCGTCGGCCCAATAAAATTACCCGCGGATATAGCACTGGCCGGTGTGCGTTTGTTTGTTGTTTCTATCGTCGTCGTCTCCATTCGGCAGCAACTCGTTACACATAGTTTCTTAGAGTATAAATTCGTCTATATATTTCCCTTTTTCTCCCGTCTCTCTCTCCTGGGATATAGAATGTCGCTTGGTTCTCTTTGTCTCTATTTTCGGGCCGGCAGCACGGCCAGCGCGCCGAATTAGGCTATCAAACTTGCTCATCAAGCTGACGTCGCTGCCTCGCTCTTTATTTCGTCCTGATGCGCGCAGCACTTTTTCTTCCATTTGTTCTTTTTTTTTTATATTTTTTTGAAAAACTGTAGATGCCCTTTTCGATCGAATATCAACCCACCCACTCGCCCATCCATATGGAAAGAAGAAGAAAAGGAGGAACCCGCACAATTCGCTAAAGAAAAGTATACGCGACGCCACGGTTGGGTTTTTATTTTTGGGTTGGGCCACGCCGATTCGATGTGCGCAATAATTCGTCTGAAATTTTTTCGTCTGACACTTTGTGCGTCGTCCATTTTCTTCTATGTCGTGAATTTCTGTTATATATTTCTTCTTCTCTTTATTTTTCCAGTTTTGGTGACGTGTATTCGTCTGTTTGCCAATCGATTGTGAAATCCTCAAGAGGCGTCGCCGTCGTGTCAGCAGCAACGGACGACACACAGGCAAAGGGGGGACTTTATAATATAGGCTGACGTGAAAGCGGATCGGATCTCCCTCAGACTATAATACAAGAGACTCGAAAAAGGAAACACACGGACCTCGCTGTGCGTATATAGACACGCTGGGAGCGCCAGTCGACGCAGCAAAAGACGAAAAAGAAACAATGGTCAAAAAGAAAGAGAGAGCTAGAAGAAAAGGTTGGAGAGATAGAACGAAAACAATGGCAACCCAATAAAAGATTAAAAGCAACACAAAAAAGGAAAAAAAATATACCGGAGAGAGAATATAACCCAGGACTGGAAAGTTATTATTTTTTCAAAGTTTCCCCCCTGTTTTCTTTTTTTTCTTTTTTGTTAAAGGACGATGGAAAATGAAGCTCTGGGGTGGAGGAAGAAAAAATATAGATATCAAAGTAGCTGCTGCTGCTGGTGTGTATATATATAGCTGAGCGGGCGTCTAATAAGACCAGCAGCAGCATCGTCATCATCGATTGAAATCTTTAAAAAAGGGAATGTTCTCCTGGGCAACACAAAGCTCCAATCGTCTCTCCGTTGGCCTTGTTTCCCTTTTGTGCATTCGACTTCATTAGCTTATTATGTGCACACTCTGCCCCAGCTCAATAGATCGCCCGGCTGTGCATGACACAGTCTTTCTCTCTGTAGCTACTTCGTGCACTTGGAGAGGAGGAACGAAACTCTTTCTGAACTATGCACAGCACACATCCGAGCGCGCGGCATTTCCAATGGATTATATAACTCATTTATCAGGCCTATAAGTGTACATGTATGTACACCTGGTGGGGTGCAAATAGAAACGGGCGCGATGTCTAAATTCACGGGTGGAATCATGTCGAGGAACTTTTTGAACGTCGGCGTGACAGGCAAATAAAAATTGAGGATGACGAGAATGGCAACCAAAAGGGCAAGCTGCAATGCTCGCTCTTGTATTGGTGAATTGCAAATCAAACCTCACGAACAGGGACGGGGACAAAGTGCTGCGGCTATATATCCCACACACGAACGCTCCTCCAGCACTACACGACATATGTATACCAAAGATATTTCGCTGCCGCCCATTTGATATGCAAACTAAATAATTCTGATATGCCCCAGGAGCACATGCAGGGGAGAGTAGAGAGAGACAGAGCTTCCGCATAATATGCAACACAATGTGTGTGAGCATGGTCCAATAACGCAACTGCTCGGATTGAGAATGCCAGACGTCGTAGACACACACATCTACTACAATGTTTCGGCGAAATATCGACGTCGATCCTGGAAAACACATCCCTTTTTTCCGTTGAAGCTTCCAGGAAAACAAGCAGCTGATGGACTCTGGTTTGAATACATCGGCTCCTTTAACTTGACTATAGGCTAATTCTCAAATACAGCTAATCCAGGAGCGCAATCTCAGGATCACTTTAGTTAGCCGATGGCACATCACGCCGTCCCTAAATGAAATTTGTCTAGAAAAAAAAACAAATAAATAAAAAAAAGACAAGAGGACTATACAAAGTCGGCGGGACTCGTTCTGCGCTTAAGCTCTAATCACACGCTCAACACGCCGACCGGTCGCGTTCCGCCCGAATCGACGGCTTCGCAAAGTCAAGTGCTTTTTTGAAAAGTCTCACATTTCCTTGTTTTGTTTTTCCTTTTTTATTTATTATTATCCCTTTTCGTTATAGAGTCTTTCCTTTTTTCCCCCTTTCTAGATACTACGATATACAAGCGTGAATAAGTTTCCCGTTCAAATAGGCTTAGAGAAACGTATCGAGACTATCACATGTAGAGAGAGAGTGTTTTAGTAATCAATACGTTCGAGTCGAAAGGGCTCCACAGATGGTTTGAAGCAGCAGCAACACACAGGCAATATATGTAATCCACACACATATCTATAAGTTAGCGCGGAGGGATATCGATTGATTTCCTTTTTTTCGTTTTATTTGATTTTCCTTTTCTCCGGACGAAGAAAATAGCGCAAGCGAAAAAAAACAAAAAACAAACACGGAGTGAAAACTATTTGTTGTATCGACTTGTGTGCGATTGACTTTGTGTGTGCGCGCGTCATAGAGATACTGGCTGAACGACAACTTTTCGCTCTTGTTGGACAAACAAATGACACAAAAGAGGACAAAAGGATAGAGATGTATTATTATACGCCGAGGAATGATTGTGAAAGATTGCCGGGAAACTAGAGACGAGAGATGAGAGATGAGAGAAACGGGCGGACGTCAGCGCAAAAGGCAAACGAAGGAATAAATCGCATAGCCCATAACAAATATAATGACAATTTGGAATGGAGTCCGGTGACAACAACAGCCAGTGTGACGCGGTGACGATTTTGAAATCCCGTTATTATACTACCATATACGTATCCGAGTCTCTGCTATAGCTCAAACACTCGAGTATATAAAGCGGCCGGACACACTGTCCGGTCTATTATATATTGGCACTGGTTGCCGCCTGCTGCGCTGTACATATATGTATAAAATAGGCTATACGCTCACGTGGATGAATTTCTAGTCCAGTGGGCGCTCGGACGAGGAGGATAATGCCTCTATGCTATTAGCCACTGTCTACTGCACTTTATGCTGTACAATATAAGTGTGAGAGAATAGAACATCAATCACATCTCTAAGGCTTTACTATTACGGAAGCCGATAGAACAAAAAGGCACTTTTCTAAATCCTGGGCTAGCTTCCGCTATAGCTGCTAGCTGGCCAACTCACACCTCAGCGAGCACTTGTGCCATCAAGTTTCTCTCCCAGTCGCCGGCTAAGTCTCTTTATTTCGACATCCATTTCAGTAGACTCACAGGCCAGCCTATATGGGGTGGTGTGCTGTGCTGTGCGCAGGGGCGGCCATGGGACGATGATGCTTGGATGCGTTCGCATCGTCTCTCACTTCCTCTTCCTGCTGGCAGCGACTGACGTCAGCGTTTACGCCTGCACTCTGCTAGATGGACGATGGCGTTGGGACGTAGCGACTCACGCGGGCGCGGGAATAATAAAATATAAAAAGAAAAAATTACCCGTGAACAAAAAAAAAAAACCTTTCATTCTCTTATATATCTGAGTAGAAGCGCGTTCGCTTCTAGAAGAAAGAAGTAGAAAAAGAAGAAGAAGCTCCGATCGTTCATCAGCCGAGAGCCTTGGCTCTGAAGAATATACACGAGTCCCTTTTCTCTGGATGGTGTATATATACCTACAACGGGAACCCCATTTTCAGTAGGCGTGGCTCAACGCTCAACGAAATAAAATACAAAAGAAAAAAGAAAAGAAAAGGTTAGACACTATTATACACAGTATATTCTCCCGTGTGTTTTCTAAATGGAATAGAAGCAGCCCAGGCGCGAAAGATAATGCGAATTTTGTTTGTTTTGTTTGTTTGTTTGTTTTTTTGGGTGGAAAACAAGACAAGAAGATCGTTTAGACCGGGAAAGGAGAGAGAAAGAAAAGAAGGGCGCGGGAAAAAAACAGAAGGTGTTTCATAACTCACGAACGCATGTATATATGTATAGGAGAGCCTCGGGTGCGATTGGATATAGCCGACGACGACGACGAACCCGGCAGCGTCGACGTCTATAAAAGCGAGTGCTGCTGTGTGTATAACTAGACGGGGCCATCTCAGATATTCTCTGTGCCCTGCAGACCCCCATTCTTTTTCGCTACCGGGTGTGTACGGGCGGCCTATCAACATTGTCGTGCGGATGGTATATTATACTGCCCTTCGGTGCTGCTGCTGTCGTACATGGATAAAAGATGAAAGTGACGAGAAGGAGGATACATAGACATTTGCGCTGTTGCCCCTCTCCGAATGTAAATAAATAATCCATCATTTGATGCCTTGATCTATTGGCTGGCCGGGGCCGTACACACGGTCTCATTTCATTATTACAGTATAGTTTATTATTATATATAGATTGTTGGTCTGTGTGTGCTGTGCTGTGTGTTGTGTGACTCGGGCTGGTGATCTTTTGTCCTTTGTGTTTGGCTGCTGGTCGAGTAGCTTATGCTCTACACATCCATGTGTATACGAATGTTGCGTATAGGCATCGCGGAGAGTTATTGGTCGAGGCGAAGCCGGCGGAATGTGCTGTGTAATCTATTTGGCGATTATTAGACGTGCAGGACTTTAGTCTCATTTCGTCACAGCGACAAACGGAATCGATCGAGACCTGGAATTTATCATAGGCGTGTCTAGTTGTGAGGAAGACGTAGGAAAGAGCGAGACAACTAATCTAGTCAGGTTGGAGGTGGAAAGCCGAACAAGTTGAGAATATAAATTGTTAAGTAATTGAATAAATATTTTTTTTCTTTCTACTCGGCCACACTGATGCAACGATATAAAAACAAGTCGCTTCGTCATTATTTCTCTTTTGGAAATTTTCTTATTTCTTCCAAAATAGGTTCATACAAGTCAAAGGTAAGTCTAGATACAAAATGGCGTGATAAAGACACGCGCGGGACCATTCTCGTGGGAAACGTCAGAAATTGAACATTTCTGCCATCCGAAAATGTCGAGGAAATAACAAAATGCGGCGGAGTACGGCAGCAGTTGCCATTCTCCATCAGTGGGAGATTCAATTGAGTCGCCCAGCAGAAAAACAAAGTCAAAAGAATAGACAAAATGTGTAGTACACATCTTCTCCTTCTGCTTCCATTTGACGTTTTATTTTTGAACATTGGCCTTTTTTTAAATTTCATTGACAGGCCGGGCGTGTGGCTCTCCTCTTTTTTATTTCTTCCCCCCTCCCACTGCTCGTCGGCGTCCTGTAGCGCCTCGTGCCGCGACTGATCACGTTCACTCCCAGTCGTATATATTCTCGACGTCCTGTGAGGTGGAACAAGTCCCCAAAATATAAGGACCAACCAGCAGCATGCTGGATGGGAGGGAATATAAGGGCAACTTGGGATACTATATAGAAGACTGAGATGCTGTGTGACAAGTCACCTCACTCACAAGATACACAATTTACAGTGTACCGTACCAACTCTCGTCGTCGTCTTCCTCCTCCTTAGTTGCCCGTTTCGGTCGAGTGAGCGTCCAGCACGTCGTCGATGGCGATCGATAATTTTCGCCAGTGAAGCGGCTGCGGGATAAAGGCGGGCCGCCGAGGAGAAGAAAAACGGCCGTCCCAGTCCTATATATCGAGGCCCCAGAACCAAATAGGCCATCACGTTATGTGTAAGACACAACGGTGGCGACGACCATCTATAGTGTGTACACATACATGGGAAGGACGGTATAAAAACACAACCAAGTATATACGACAAACAAGGAAACGAAATAATAAAAACAAAACAAAACAAAAGTTGATTATCTCACCGGGAACGGACGACAGCGACGACGGCCACTATAGCGCTACTATTACACGGAGCCCCCAGGAGCGGACCCTGGACGTGTACGACTCGCCATATAAAAAGGCCCCGCCCAGGGCCTTAGCCCTTAACAAATAAAAATAAGAAAGAAAGATAACCCCCAAAAATAGAAGAAGGAGAAAATCTTCAATTGTACATTTGAGACTGCCGAGTAAGCATTTAGGCCAGGCGTGAACCGGACAGTCAAATCCTTGCTATCCCCCCCCCCCTATATTCGAAAAAAAAAAGAATGGCGCAACTTTAATCCAGAGACACTCACAAAATCCTTTGGCTCGTCTCCGTCCCTCGCTCGATTTCTTCAAATAGTTTAGATATATTTTTGCATCCAAACATGACTCGCGTGTTTGTATGGAGATTTGACACATAAAAAGGACCACTGCATCAAGGCCGAAATGATGCAACGCAAAATAGAAAAAGAGAAGCAAAGTCGACATGTTTTGGGAGGAGAGTTATTTGATTCTACATGACATTATTGATTATTCTCGGTATAGACTCGTGATAGCCCCGAAATGTTATCTCTTTGGCATTAGTATGTATACAAGGGAGGTATAGGTAGAAACGAGGTATCATTGAAGCGTCTTCGCGTGTGGCCACCACACCGGCCACACAGCACCTCCCCCCGGTGCGTCTCTCATGATCAAAAGTGCACAGCAGACCGGGTGGGGGGTGGGTAGGGTTGGGTCAGACCGCAGCATAGAGATCCGATTACGCGCGCGTCCACCTCTACATCGCATATATCTATCATGCGATGTGTACACAGCACAGTATATTTCTGAGAGAGAAGAGTTGGGAAACACGAGAAGAGCGGACAAGAGTCGTCGTCCTGGACGGGTCGCCTTTGTCCCTTCTTCTTCTATATTTATTACCAAATTTGTTTTTCCTTCGATTCTTGTCTTTTGTTATCTTTCTGAGCTGTGCTGAGACTGCCGTCCTCTCAATTACAGCGGAACAAACGTCATTGCTAGTTTTCTTTTTCCCACACTCTATCACATGTATAGCTACACCCGGCGGTGGGTTGTTATATATCATGTAAGGGGGGAGGGGTAGATCCTGTAGACTTGACCTCTTCACCGCAAAAAAAAAGCAGTCGGGATTGAATTTCCGAATAGAGTGGGAAATAAAAGAAAAATGAGACGGGACTTTTTTTTTTATCGCATCTCTTTTTTTTTATTCTTGTCGTGGATATATCAAGACAAACATATTTGTAAAGGTGACACCTGACCACCGCCGCGTAATAGTGGGAAAATCAAATATGAATTTGACAAAAGGAGGAAAGTCGCGGCAATCGTTATTCAGATCTTTTGCGTCATTTTCCCAATAAATTAACTTGATGATAATATGATAATAAAAAAAAAAGGTTATTTCACAAGAGCATTTTTCCTGGAGCGTCAGCATGAAAAAAAATCTCTGCAGTTGCCACACCAGCAGAGCCCTTGATGATCAAACAGGAACCGCGGACCTCTCGTCCTCGGTGGAGGCGGCATCTTCTTGTCTCTCTCAAATGAAAATTTTGTGTTAGCAGAGAGGTCAAGTCTTTTCATTTCTATAGAAGTGGACCGACGTTGGTTCTATTGAACGATCTCACGCATTTCCTCTCAAGCCTCCGTTGAAGGGGAAGAGCACTGCCGTGATAACAACGGGGCGGGAAATATGACGTGATCCAGCCGATATATAATAGCTGCACCCGAGTATATACTATAGTAGACTATATAGAAGCTACACGATATAGCAGCTCTTTTCAATAGATCGCACGTCATCTACTCCTCGACGATATCTATAAGAGAAAAAAAGAAAAATTCCCAAAAGAAGAAGAAGAAGAAGAAGAAGCTCGGATGTGGAAGGGAAAAAAGAACAAAGTGCATGACGGTGTGTTCTTCTTCTTCCGCTTTCATTTGCTGCTGCTGGGGCTTTCAACGTCTACGTGTAATATTAGAGAGAGAGACTCACGGCCGGGGCCCCTGACTATGTTGTACACTTGAGTTGGGTCCGATGCGTCTTCATTAAGAATGGACTGTGTTCCTCTGCTGGCCGATGATGATGAGTCAGGGGGTCTGCTGTTTGGGCCGAGATGCTCCTGCGTCCCGAGAGCGTGTACATCATGCTGCTGGCCTTTCCCCTGTTTTTATTCCCATCGAATGTATATAAGGACGCGGGGCAGCGATCACAAGACTTAGTCATTATATATAAAGGGATTGTATTCTGTCTATGCTGGACAACTTTGGCCTTCTTCTCTCTTATATCCTTCACTTCATCTTTTCTTTTTTATTTTTTTTTTTTGGGCCTTGTCTTGTCTATTTTTTGTTGCATTTATTTGCGCAACTTCTTCTACTTGTCTGGCGGTATATTGGGCCGTGGCCGCTATAGGCCAATGTGAGCAAGATGGCTTATGTATGGAGTGCAACACGAATATGACGGATTGCACGCGTCTGCCGCACATCCCGCCCGCTACTAAATCTCTTCCACCTCACAATTTCCATGCGCTGCCATATATATATATATTGTATGAATCGCATCTTATTCCTCCCGAGAGGGAGTCAAAGTCGCCCGATTTAATACTCTTTCCCTCTTGTTATACATGTATATTTCTCTCTCTTATTGTGCTGCGTCGTATTATATATATAGTCGGCGACTGCTGCTGGCTGGCTGCTGCGCTGCCCGGGTGTTAATTGCAAGCATTTGTCAATTGTTTATTAGGTGGCCACTCAGCCAAAGGGCTTGCCGCCATCAAAAGCTGTATCGTCCTTCTCAACTGGCGTCGAGTTTCAATCATTAAAGGACACGTGAAATGATTAAGACCATAGATGGAGCAGAGCGAAGCACAGAGGCGATATAGCTATATGGTGACTCTCATAATGACTTGGGTGTGTATACCGTGAATGGCGGATATGGCCCGCCGCTGCCGGAATCAAACCGAAAAAAAAAAAAAAAAAAAAACAATCCGGAAATGAAATCGCTGTCTGTAGTGCTGATTCAGACCTACCAGTCTACCACACGTGCACTTTTAGGCCGTCTAAATCAAAACAAAACACACAGCTTCGTCTTCAGCCAAGTATTATATAGGCGACTATAGCATCTTGTATAGTTTTTCTGTGCACAGAATGAAAAAGTCTCTGATGCTCGTGTAGACTCTGTTGTGTGTCTATACCGGGCAGAGAGAGAAAAGGCATTATTTCCTCCTTGTCTACCGTATACGCGGTTCTCCCAGCCGCATCCTGGGCGGAACAGGAGCGCCCTCACAGCTCCCTCTCTCGTCCCGCTGCTGGTGGCATTTTGATATTGAACGCAGTGAGTCCCAGTCGGGCCGCCCAGTTTGCTTTCACCCGCGACGCAGTGAGGATATACACGCTGGCCAGTCTATAACAATACCGTTTTCCCTCGTCCTTTCGTGACTTGTCTCTAGATCGACACTGTTAGACTCGCTGTCCATCAGCCCAGATCTTTTTCCGAGATCTATTTCTTCTCTTTTGACGACGATATAGTCCAGCGTGCATCAAAAAGAAGAAAAGAAAAAAGTTATTGGACGTTTTTTATTTTGATGTGTGTGTGTGACTTTCCAAGTTGTGACAGTAGTCAAATTGCGGTGCAAGACTTATATTTTGGCTCGTGAACTCGACGCGTGTTATTATTCTACGACCACTTTGAGATTATTCTTTCCTCAATAACACGTGTGTCCGCTTGAATGGCTCGTCGGGTCGGGACTGGTCGTCCAACTTCGGCCGTTCGACGTCATCTCGATCGCAGCGGGAGCAACGTCGTCGCTCCTCGCCCTGCTGCTGTCTGACGGGCAGGAAAATCGTGTCGCCCCTTATTGTGTTTGTTGTGCGGAAAACTCGAAACTCTTTTTAGATTTTGGTTTTGATTTTTCAATTGCACTCGTTGCCATCAGTTGCCGATTGCCATCGCGTAGTCAAGACGGGAAAGAAACTTGAATTTTCCTCCTCTCCCTTTGACTGGGGGAAATCCATTCATCTTTTGGCAAATCAAAAAATTATAGAAAATTTGAAATAAAATGTCGGGATTCAAGTATTTGGAGATGGTCGGAATAGTGATCGTTTCCAGCTGGATTTTGGGCGCTCCATCAGTCGGTAAGTCGCCCGTATTGCTTTATATTCCCTCTCAGACTCGTGCTGCTGTGCCGGTTATATAGGCTTATATAGGGCTCCGCATTTGTACTCAAAGTGTAGCAAGCCACAATCGTCTTTTTTCTTTTCTCTTTCCTTATAGAATATTCCACATTTTCAATCCTCTTCTTCTTCTTCTTTTTTGGTGGGGGTAAAAAATTTCCACTTTTTCAAATCGAATGATTATCGCTCGAGCGAAGATCAATGCCGAGATCAATGGATCATTCCCATCTCTCTCCAGCCAGCCAGCCAGCCAGCCAGCCTTCCACGAAACTTGATCTTCTTCTTCTTCTTCTTCTTCTGCTCGCGAAAATGCAATAAGAAAAAGGCGCATTACTCTGCTGATGATGTTGATGAAATAAGAATATGCTGCGCACCTTATAAGACTTTTTTTTCCCTTATGCGAATCATATACACACATCAGACTTGATATGGCTCGATTCAGTTTTGTGCGCTCGAGTCGTCCAACTTTATTTCCTTTTCTTTTTCTGTGTTGCGCGGCACAGTGCACACACACAACTCTTTTTCAGACGAATTTCTTTTTTTATTTCCCTTTTACCCTGCTGCCCTTCCCTTTTTGCCATCTCCGTTTTTTGACAGTGCTACTGAATATTGACATTGTAATTGAAAGTGCCAGGCGGCCTGAGTCTCGTTGTTGTTGTTGCCCGGGAGATTTTATACGCCCGCCTTTCCCCGGAGGTGGGCGCTCGTTGCTGTTGCCGTGTTGCCCTTTTTACCATTTTAATGAAAGACACATCCAGCGTGTCTGATTCGATGTTGTCAACATAATAAATAAAAGATTTCAAAAGATTAAAAGAAGAAAACGTATATATTTCGCTGATGGTCAATACGGCGAAAAGGTGAGGCTGTACACGACAACGGACCAACGAGAGAGAGAGATTTGGTGTCGTGATGCGCACCAGATGACAATGATAAAGGATAAGGCATCAGCAGCAAACAGGGCGAAGCCAGCAGGCGGATACACATATACGAAGGATATAGGAGCAGCGGAGATGTGATGGCGAAAACAAGACGATTATATATGACGGGCTAACGTCGTTATATATACAGATATGGCCCAAGACTTTTATAATCATCATCGTCATCAGAGAGAAACTTCCGTCTCGACTGTTAAGCAAATGCAGTCCGGTTTTTTATTGGCTCCGGCCAGGATCGTAGGGCGTGTATATAGAGGGTATAATATATATACGCCGGTATTATGTAGTTAGACATAGTGTGTCTCTACTGCAGCGGACTATACGTACACCGGGCATCTTGTAGATAACAGAGAAGTATATAACAATAGATTTCCCATTCTTATTCACCAGCCGAGGCAGACACAGGAAGAATACTATGATGGGGCTCATTTTTCTTGTCCCAAGTCTATCCCCTTTTGCGTCACTGGAAAAGGAACATCAAAGGCTCTGTTTTGGAGAGACGAAATCGAAAAGAAAAAATTGGGACAAGATGGAAAAAACATGTTATGCCGGCATATTTGTATATATATCATCCTTTTTTATTTTTATTTCTTTTTTAAGGCCGAATTTGAAGCACTTAAATACTTTGTCCTTTTGACTGCCCTGTCAGACTTATAGGGAAGCTAGGAGGAGCCAGTTATTTATTTTGTAAATGATGAAGGTATACTATATATTAATACGGGCTAAATAAGTTATTAGTTTGCCCGAGCTTGATTATATATATCTTGCGCCGTGGAGAAAAAGTCAACTTTTCGTTTTAAATAAAAGGAAAAAGTGCAGCAACAAGGAATAGATTTGTTATGTTTGAAAGAAAAAAAAATAAAAAGAAAAGACTTAAGTGCAATCGGATGACGTCAAGCCCTTGAATCTTATGATCCGCTTCGTGCGAAATAGTCCCGGCCGTCCCGATGCTGTCTATATAGGAAAATAAAAAAAAGAAGAAGCAAACAGTTTTTGGTTCGTCGCTGTGCTGCAGCACACATAACAACAGCACAGCACAATTCGATCCGCCATCAGGATCTGCCAGAAAAGGACCAAGTGAAAACAAAAAATGAGAGTCGAACCAGATAAGAGAAGAAGACCTGTCCGTGCTGCTGTCATCGTTGGTTTTCTTTCGGGGAAGAAATAGAAAAAAAAGGGAGAAATAAAGAAGAAAGGAAAGAGCTGAGGTAGAGATGGCAACATCAGTAATACCATGTGTGTGCAGAAAAATAGACAGCTGCTTATTAATTGACGGACGTCCTACTGCTCTACCAAGACTCCTCCTCCGCGTCGTATAGCTCGAAAAAAGCTCGTTGTGTTCACATCATCGAGGGGAAAAAACTGCTGTCATATATATATATAAAGACGACGCCCCCCTCCCTCAATCGATACATACATCATGTCAGATCAGACCGGCAGCACTGTCTCTCTCCGATCTCCTAGAGAAGCGAACGGGGAAATGTTTCTAGCAATGGGAACCAGAGTTTCATCACCGCGAAGGACACTGTTGTTTGTCTAGTAGATTGACTATAATTTTGTTTTAGACTATATCCAACAAGAGCGATCGAGACTGATGATGTCTACGCCATTTTTCACAGTTTTAACGGAGAGCTAGCTGTTTTGGCTGACCTCTGCCACACCGCAATAAGTCTTTACGCAATACAACACTGTTACGTTAATATAAATATGTACGTTTATATGTATGTGTGTTTGTGAGGAGAGCGACATTCATGCCGCATTACTTGAACGCTCACCACCGGTGAGCTTTGCCAATGTTATCCCGGCTAATTCCTAATGCTTATATATATTCGAGATGGATGTCTATGTGTATGTGTGTAATAACCGGTTTCGCCGCTGCTAAATAGACGTGGGAGGGAAGTAGTCTAGATATATTGAGAGGTTGAAATCCCGCTCAGCGCGGCTGCGAGGATATGATGCAAGATAGGAACGCCCCCCTTTTTTTCACTTTTCTTGTCAAAGAGCGGCGTTAAACATAAATTTTACAAACGGGCAAAAAAACGAAAGTAACGAAATCTTTATTTTTAAAAAAATACATGCTCTTGGGCAATATATACCGCGGATAACATGGAAAAGGTTCGGCAGAGCGCGGCCTTTATTCATTTTTCCCTCCTGGCTAATACTCGATGTCTATATATTTATATATATAAGGTGCTACTCCGTGTACGTCAGCTGCCGCGTTCAGGAATTTCCCAATCCTCCGACCTCCCCTTTGCAGAAAATGGGAAAGAAAAGAGGATCAATAGATAATTAGTCCATCCGAAAGTGGAATAAAGTCCCCGCTACCCTCCACCACCGCTGCTTTGCTCTTCGTAGTTCAGGGGGTGATGCCATCAGCGCTGTCTGCGCTGTGTGTATTATTACTCAACATATATTGGAGCTGCTGCTGCTGCTGTCTCTTATCTATTGCTCAGTCACGAAAGGAAGCTTATTTGATGCTAAATGCTAACTGTGTTAGATCTTTTTAAAAAGCAACTGAATTGTGTTAGAGTCGACAGAGAAATCACTTTTCGACTTCTCCCTACCTCTCTCTGGCTGCAGGCTATGCAGCTTTCACGTTGAGGGACTGCTGTCGTGTTGGAGTAAATAGTGTCTATAGTATTTAGAATTATGCAACACCTTTGAGGCTTTGAATTTACAAGAACCCCAAAAAATAAAAGCAGCTGACGAGAGTTTCGGTTGGACTCTCCAAAATCTAACTGCATCAAAGACATGTGATTAGTCTATAAGCTTGCACATCTACTAGGTATGTATATAAATGCAGGTTTTTTGTTTAAGTGTTCATGCACAGTGCACTAAGTACGAGTGCACTGGATCGGAGTAAATTAGCGCCGACCAGCGATGATGGAAACTCGGGGTCCCGCCGTTCCGTTTATATTAGACATGGGGTCACGCACTTCATCAGTGGCGAAAATAAGAAAATCAAATTTCAAATGTCGGGAGCGAGGGGAAAGAAAAGGGCAAAGTTCCTTTTTCTTTTCTCCATTTCCTTCTTGTTTCCTCATCGTCATTTGGGTTTTTGTTTTGTTTTAAAAATAAAAGAGAAAACAAAAAGGGAAATGGATTCCCTGGCGGAACCCCTCGGCAGCCCAGCCAACTCCCGTCCTTCCCCCCCTCTCTCTCTCCCGCCCGCAGTCGTGCGCTAAATAATTAGCTAATTCAATCACGGGGAGAGAATAGCGCAGCGGAGAAGAAGAATGGCTTAGAATTGAGCTAGTGTAAATAGCTACAGCCGAGTGTTACACACATATACAGCTATATAGGCGAGCTCGCGCTCTCTCCTCTCCTTATATAGACGAGTCTCGCGAGTTATTTCTCGTCTAAAAGTCGAGCGGAGCGATCGATTATTAGCCTCTCTCTCTCTCTCTCCTTATATAACCACAAATCGTACAAATAACTGGGCGAGTGGTCGCGCGCCGCGATCGGAAACGCACAGCCACTTGAAAAATGCCATATATCTTGCGCCGGAGTATTTCAAGCAAAAAAAAGACGGATCGGAAATGGGATTTCTCTTATTTTTTTTAGATACGTTGGCTCTTTTCTTTTCCTACCCTCGCTTGATTTGCATACACGGCGAAAGGTCTCTCTCTATAACTATTTCTCTCTCTCTCTCTTTGTGCCGCCGAAAGAGGAGGAGGCTGACGGCCCCCTGACAACATTGATATTCTCCTTAGTCTCTCTTTTCTCTGCTGCAGCGGCGGCGGCAAGCGGCAACGCATCAGCAGTTCGAGGAAGTGAAACCTTGACGGAGCTGAAGAACGGGAGATAGACCCAAGACAAAACAAAACCTGCATCACGTAATACGCGCTCGTATATTGGGCGTGATGGGTAGACCCAAGGGTGCTAGCTAGCCTAGCTCCTGCTGGGCTCCCAACTCACTCGCGAAAGGCCAGCAGCAGGAGCCTGATGATGAGGGGAAAAAAAGCAGAAAATAAAAGCGGCTTTCGACCTTATATAGACGAATTGATATTAGATGAGAATAAGTCCTTGCGCCCTTTTATTGGTTTTATTTATTTCGTCTGCCAAGTCGAGATATAGAATGAAAATCCGGTTGTGTTGTCTCTATCCTCCATCTAAAATTGATACCGTTGAAATGACGGTATATGTGAGCTGGACGTCATAATAGGTGATCCGGCACAACAGCAGTTGTGAGCCTTTCCTTCTTTTGAGATATAGGAGGAGGACTTTGGGGATTCGATTGGAAACCAAAAGTCAAACTTGCGGAGATCCAGATCTCTGCAGCAGCAGCAACAACAACTTTGAATTTCCCGTTTTCTCTGTTATAGTAGCTTATTTGACTGTGTGTAGATTTTCTATATGTATAATGCCCAACTGCGATACTGAGAACTGTCTGCCGATGTCATGGCGGATAGAAACGAATGGGATTCACTGGACAGGGCCAAAGGGGAGACAGCCGGATGGAGAGAGAGGGGGGGGGGGTAGTAAAATCGACGACTTCAAAGTCTGAAAATGGAGCTAATTCAATTTAGTCGTTGAAGGCTAGGATATATACGTAGAAACTACACACTGACATCGCATCTCCAACATGAAATCCCCGCAAGTCGCCCCCAAAACTCTTTACACATGCAGCGGTTCACGATTATTTGATGATGCAGCCGCGTGAGAGTTGTGTGAGACTCGGCCTTGTTGGTTTTGTTGGTTTTTCCGTGGAAAAAATAAAAAATGTTCATTAGAAAAACAAGAAATAGCCAACGGAATATCTAAATGAAACGCAAAGAAGATGAAAAAAAAGATACTTGATAGACCACAGCGGATGGGAGAATAAACAGGAAGAGAAGAGAAGAAGAAGAAAAAAAACACAGACTTAAATAAATTTAAGATAATATTATACCTTCTTCTTTGAGCCAACTTTGATGTCGGGAGAGAAGAGCAGAGCCCAAAAAGTTTGAAGCTAGAAAATTGGGAAGGATCACTTGATGATGTGTTTCTTTTTTAATATTATTTTGACTGCGGTCTTTTCCTTTCCACTTTTTTTTCTCTCCTGCCGGACTCGCTTTCTTTGTCCAGCTGCTGCCCCATATACGATGCTTCCATGGGAGAGCAGCAGACGGAATCCAATTTCCAATCAAGCCTCTCATTGAGTGTGCAACGAGAAGAAGAGAATAAGGGAAAAAGTCCATAAGACTTTGGAAACATCTCTCAACTTGGAGTACGTGAGCCGCCGCTAGATAGATAGTATATATAGTCAGACATTTCCATCCGGAATTCAATTGCAGCACAGCAGCAGAGAAGAAGAAGAAGAAGAAGAAGAAGAAAAAAGAGCCCAGCGACGACGGCCGACTTGATGGCGGTGTCAGGTGACTTAGGCATGCGCACCGCCGGAACAGTTGCAACTGCTTGGCAACTGCTGTACAACCCATCGCATCAAGGGTGTCTGTAATGAAGCAAAGCGGCCACAGGATCTCATTTCCTAGGAGCGTTGTCGCTATACACCTTCATCCCCGCCGTGTCTGTTGTCACCGCAACACACACATACACAGAAACTGTAGCAGACTTAACACTAGACGGTGGTGTTTGCACAGTGCATACCTTTGAGGGTCTTTCGGTACGGAGTCTTGTGGTAGATGCGTAGACAGGATATATAAGGCGGATGTAGAGAGGTCATGTTGTTGGGCGCCGATCTGGTCCCTTATTGATTAACTTGGCCACATAACCAAAGGGAGAAAACGACGTTAACGCGATATATATAAATAAATACATAGGCGAGATGATTCTTAGCTTTATTGCTAACTGGCCCAAGAAAATGATGATTAACCATCTCTAAACACAGCTTCTGGCGCAATCCGGGACTCTCCCACCCACTTGTATAATCATTTCAGCCCCCCTCCCATCCGGTCTTTTGACTTCCCTTGTGGTGGTTCGCAGAAAGCTATAGGACAAGGACAAGCTGGTTTTCCAACTAATTGATAATGATGAAAGAGCGTAGGCGAAAAGCTGCTGGCAGAGGCCAGGACTATACTATACTGGCTGCTGTTCCACATGGCGAGCTGAGAACAGAGGCTTTAACTTACGTGGACCCATGAGAGAAAGTCTGTAGGTACGCAATCAGACCGACATTCATACCACACAGCGCTGCAGACTTTGGCGCTCTTATAAATAATAACGCTCGAGACAAACATTCTCTTTGTATATTTTTTTCGTCAACTTCTGTTTGTTTTTTTATTTTTCCCCCGTTAAATGAATTAGGGAAAATTTCGGACTATAGTTTGCTTTGATTTTTCCCGGATCGCTTTGCTTGCTTGCTGCCCAGACAACAAAACGTATAGACACACACAAAAGAGAGCTCGAATGAGCGTGGGAAGATCTCAGAATTGTTTAGGGCCTTTTGGGTGAACTTTCCACCTGAATTCCGGAATCAAAGGAGAGACGAGTGATGCTGCGCCGGGGTTTCTTCTCATCTTCTCTTTGTCATCCACGGCAGGGCGCGCGGACAAGGTTCGTTCAAATATGCAAAACACGAGCGGCATCCAGACGGAAAGAGATCCGGACCGAAAGAAATCAAAGAAAAAAAAAGGAAAAAAGAACAGAGAATAGAGGCAAACAACACAGCAGCAGAGCTGGATCACAAGCACAGCACAGCTGCTAGGAAGCGGGAATCAAACAATTCAAACCCGGTCAGAAACGAAGCCCCGGCGGGCGCCGAGGAACGAATAAGAAAAGGATATATAGAACTTTCTTTTCCTAAGTGGATCAAACGGACTCTTAAGAGGTCGGGCAGCTAGTAGGCCAGCAACCCCGCGCCATTATATACCCCAGTATATATGTAGGCCTACACATGTATATACTGTATAGTATCTGATATGTACTACGAACTCACAGAGTTTCCATATTTGCCGTGCGTGTTGTAACAGAGAGAGAGAGAATAGACGCAATCCGGCATGAAAAATAAAGAAATCCTTGCGGCCAATGCGCAGTCCCTTTACACAAAAAAGGAGATTGTGATGACTGAACAAAGACTGTACGGTAGTCCTGCATATTCACAAGAACATCTATAGGCCACTGACTAGCCTTTTATTTTGATTATTGCGTAGACAGGCATTATCTTGCTACGATTTTCCAGTTGATGCTGCTGTACATATGCACTGGCGGGGGCGAAAGCAGAGAAGTCCATTACCATTACTTGTCAAAGAGATGTTGAACGTGACGGAACTATGGGCCTGCTGGCCCATTGTCTAACAATAGTTGCCGCATCAGCGGCGGCAGTCGCCGTGTAGACTATCGGGCGGACGGACGAGAGCCCAGTGTACTATAGACTACTGTCTCACTGCAGACGCCATATGGCCCAAGCAGTCTATATAGTCCTACTGGGAGCCTCAGAGAGACACTATACAAAAACAGCGACTGGCTGGGATCAAATAGAAAAGAAATGAGAGGGAAACTCGAACTAGACGCGCCCATCTAGTGGCACACGAGAACCTGAAGGTCCCTGACCGCCAGGACCATGTCGACTGTGACGCCCCGAATAAGTCAGAGACGCTCAAAAAGAATAAGAAAAGAAGAAAGAGAGAAGGAAAAAAAAGAAGGAAATCCACGCCGCACACGCGGTCAACTTGAACGCAAAGAGGAGATAGATGAGAGAGAGAGAAGGAGGATTTTTCGTCAAATGGAAGAGAAGGATGGAGCCGTGGGATCGTGACATGCTCGAGAGATATCTAAAAGGAGAAAGGAAATATATCTAAGGCGGATGATGCTCCATCTCTTCCAGCAGCAGCCGCTCCCGCCCTCTTTCCCTCCTCCCGTTTGCCTACAATTGCCGACACAAGAGACTACGCCCACCGTCACCCAAAGGAAAAAAAAGGCAAGAGCCAACAGCAGCAGCAGCGGCGGCAGCAGAGAGAATAATCTCCCAGTCCCGTCGAGACTCGAGAGATCTAAAGTGAATCGGTTGGCCGTGGAATCCTGATGGATTGTGTCCGAGAGAGCTCGGCACACGATTTTCAACCGGCCAGCTCACCAAGCTCTTTTTTATTTTATCACTTTATTTTATTTTTTTTTATTATTTATTTATTTATTTATTTTTATTTTTTTACTTGGTGGACGTCATCACGTTCATCGGGGCGCCCGCTAGGTGATATAGTGTGTCCTAGCTATTTGCTGGGGAGGGCTGGTGTGGATTTGCCCAGCCCAAAGTCACGAAAATCCACACGAGCGAATATATAGACGAAGGGGAGGTATAGGATGTTGCATTATCGTCGACACGCGCACCCGGCTCCCACACACACGATCTATTCGCCCTGCTGATCCTGCAGCAACACATAGAAACGAGCGAAGGGAATAGTCAAAGGATCAATCACGTGTTTCAATATTGGGAGCACGGCAGCAACAAAACAATTTCCAGCTTTGATATTGTTCCACCGCGTTGGAGAGCGTCGATCCGCCGCCGCCGCTGCTATACATCCCAGTTCAGCAATCGAGCTGTAGAGAATGAATCTGTAGAGAGAGATAGCTTATACCTATATATATATACAAGGCCTGCTTTAGATCGCGTATCAATATAAAGTTTCAATGGGAAAAATCCTTTCCGGCTATATTCAACCGAGAGAGTTTGAACCTTTATTTTGCTTTATTTTTGACACGCTTGGTTTTTATACACATTCGTCTATTTACATTCAATCACATTCCAATGAAAACACTGCGCCGACAGTATTGTGCCAGTACAGCGCACACACACAATCACGCGCACAGAACTCATTCTGGCGAAAGGTTATTAGTTTTCCTGGAAAACTGGCGTTTATATATGTTATTTTAAGATTGAAGTCAATCCTATTCCTATCAAAAATATTACGATCTCCAGTGCGCAGGATGTGTGATGAAAAGCTATAAAAACCAGCATTTATATTACACCTGCTGGGAAGATATAGAGAATATAAGAAAGGTGCTGACAGGACAAGGTGATGTCTTATATAGCAGCTGAAAGATTCGATCTGGCAAAACACAACAACAACAACAACTTTCGGGGGGAGTTTTACGGCATAAATGTTCCGAATGGAGATGATGTGCTATTCTTATAACCACGCCGCTATCTGTCAGCATCACACTCTGCCGCACAGCACCGTGGGCGGAGAGGCCCAGCAGCACCTTTTGAAACATTATTTTCTTGGTCCTATAAAAGATGATTGTCACCGCGTAAGCGTGCGGCTTACGCTAGATACACACATGACGTAGAGTTGTGTGTGCGTCGACATTGCATGTCTCAATTTGTTGCCAGCGCGCCCGCCGTTATTATTACGTATTCCAGCAATAAGTTCGCCCCCGACCCTCTGCCTACACATTGCAGTTGCCATTGGTGGCAGGAGGCCACACTATATAGAGGAATGAGCGGGAATGAGGTCATGTGCTGTCCTTTTTGTTTTTGTGGCCAGCGCCGAACCAAATGGGACGGCAAGGCAAAAAAGTCTTTGACCATCATCTTTTAGTCTGCTGGGGGCCAAACGTGTCGTCACTCTGCGTAATGTACCGCAAGAGTCCATCTAGGATACAGGACGTGTTTTGGCCGACATCAAAGACTCGTTTCTTGTCATGTGAGTCGTAAATGACCGCAGCTGGGTGCGGATATGTCGCCCCGCGCGCTTATATATACATACATACATATATATACAGTGCCGAGAGAGAGAGAGGAGAGAGCTTGAAAATGTCGACTTCATTTTTCTTGGTAATGGTGGACCGGAGACAGCGGCGAAGCGCATTGTGTCAACATTATAATTTACACACTCAATCACGTCGAAAGGTTTTTTATTTGACTCACTTCCCCATGGCTCCTGATGAATATAAGAAATTGCTGTTGACTTTTTGACTTGTTTTCATTATTCAAAATGTTTCATGTTTTTTTTTTTTCTGTTTGTTTGGCTGTATATGGAAAAATATAAAACACAGGATCGATATCGGCCAAGAGCGAGGCGCAGTCGGTCGTGGCGGATGTACCGTGGGACGGGGCTTTGGTTGGACCTTCCTTCGACACGGGACCGGAATCAGTCGTCGTCTCCGTTGGATCCACAGCCTATTTGGCTTGCCGCGTTCGTCAGCTCGGGGATCGCAAGGTTAGTGATGTCATCAATGCAAAAAATGCAAATAATCCCACCACTCGCGGGCTTCCCATACATATACTACACCCCGGCATTCACTTTAGCCGGTTTCCTCTCCCCTCCAGCACAGCACCATATATATTCTCCCAGCAACTCCCACATTATTGCAACGTAGTTACATAATATCTGCAACTCGAATGTCTCTAAACATGCAGCACAGCACACACACACACTATTCCGTTTGAAATCTGTCCTCTAGTCTCGCTGTAATAGAGATTTATTGACCCAAGTACATAAAAGGCCAACCTTCGTCATAGACTTCCCTACAAAGTTACATAGACTATATATATATATATATACGTGCACATGCACGACGATATTCAAGGAAATCGGGACCCCGGACACACTGATTCAATAAAGTCAAACTTTTTTTTTTCTTTTCTCTTTCTCTCTCTTTCTGGTTGAAAATCGAAAGAGATCTGTCAAATGTCACTTTTGTCTGGTAGGTATACATATAGCGTACACTGTACTACGTGCCCATATTCCGTACGGATGTGGGCGTGTATCTAAACGGATGGAATACATATTTCTTTGGTTCCTTTCCTGGTAATCTATTAGATGGGCGACGTCGGAAAGTGTCCTAGTAGTATATAGTAGTAGGCGAATAGCCACGAATAGCTCCGATATGCGGCACTCGTTTTCCTACATGTACTATTTTCCGGGCGGACGATTTTGCGGTATGGTTATATACGTATACAATATGTCAAAATCCTTGCTGCGCTGTGCGCGTGTTATTTCATTTGGTATTACAAAGTCGTTTTTGGCATTGTCCTCGCGGGAGAGTGCTGCTACTGCTGCGGCTGCTGCTACTGCTGATGTCATCTTCTTTGTCATTCTCAAGACGGATCACTCTCCCTCTGATTTGCAACCATTTCCAAACGACTCGACGTCAAGTGACTAGATATCTCCAGGGCGCAAAAGAAGGAACGAACGCGGCGGACTATATAATCTTTAGATCGCACCGGGAAAGAATAAAGGAGCTATATACTGGAGACGAAGAGAAAGAAAAATGACAAAAGTTGGAAATTGAGGAGTTAAGTTGAAGTCGTTTGATAGTCGAAGGAGAGGACAATAAGTACAGGGTTATAGTGGCTTATTATATAAGGACAAGTGAAACTCGTCATCGTGAAACTAATTGTCCGCCACATCACACAGGCACGCACAGCAGCAGCAGCAGCACAAGGTATATAGATATTTAGTACAGCGGGTGAAGATAGCCAGAATAAGCTTCTTTTCTTATATTTCTCCCGTTTTGATTTGGGCGTGGAGATCCGGCCAGCTGAAGATCTCCAGAGATATATATGCCAGGCACTTTTTCTCTTGTACGTACCGAGAGAGAGAGAGGAGAGAGAGCCAGCTAGTCAAACAATCAAAAAGCTCTACGTATAGTATTGATTGATGAGTGAGCAGCAGCAGCCAATAAGTATATATACGCCGCGTTAAGAAGAAGACGACGGAACACAAAACAAAACAAGAAGAAGAAAAAAGAAAATTGGGCGACAAAGAATGGGATGATGTGCCGCAAAGCAGGCCACAGATAAGCCGCCGATCGACCGAGTGGCTTTTCTCACACACTATAGACATCACACTTTAGTCTGCTGTATATATGTGCTCTCTCGTCTTTTCCTCACACTTGGCGAGTGCAAAAAGAGTACTCCGGGGAAGAAAAAAAAAAAGACCAGAAAAGAAAGTTGAAGTTGGTGAGAGAGAGAGAGCGGCTAACGGGGGAAAAAAGTGGACGATATTGGGTGACGATTCCAGCTAAAGCTTAGACTACTCTCTATACTCCCCCTCGATTTTTTTCTATCACGTCTTATACAGAACGGACATCAATCGTGAGCCTCCAATCGATTTCCGCTCCAACCTCAAAATAGCCCTTTTTCTATTTACTATACTTAAAAAAAATACATTCAAATTGCAGTTTCAGTGGGATATAGACTGTCCTCTGGGAAATGGAAAATGTCAAGGAATATAAGTGAACTCTCAGATGTCAAAGAGAATAACTTACTGGCCGGTGTATATTTGGAACATATGTCAGTTTCATCTAGCAACTGCTGATGAATGATTAAATCGGATTAAATTCAAAAATTGGAAATGAATGCCAAAACAGTATTAATCGTAGGCCCGTCAGATATACATATAAGATGGCAAAGGAAAACCAATCGAATAAGGCGACTTATAGTATAAGGGAATAAGCGCAATATAATTATATATACTGTGCTGTAACAAAATAGAAAATTACGTATCCGTGTCCTCTAAACCTTTTTTTGCAGGAAGCTTTGCAATTGAAAGTGAAAACCGTGTGAACCCCGTGATCCTTATACAAGAAAGTTTCATAGAATTAGCGAAATGATTAGCCTTATTCCAATTCCACACATTCTAGGCCGATTAATCTTTTATAGGTTTCTTGTATAGCCCTCGTAGCGTCATTTTTAATCTCATTTTATATTCAAGAAACGGAATAGGGGGGAATAGAGAATATATGTACTATGCTAACCCATTGACCCCTCAGTCTATTCCTTTTGGGTGGACTCCGTACCCCTTGGTATAAATGGAAAACGAAGTCGGTCGCCTATTTTGTGATTCGTTTCTTCTAATCTCTGTGTCTCTGTCCATCAAGCATTGAAAATACCTTAGAAAATTTATATACCTACAGCCATCAGCATTGGGGAAACTATGAGCATAAAAAATAACCTCACTAAACTCTAACTTTTTTTCACCGCTTTTTATGGAAAGAACACACATGCATGCATAGTAAGCCCATACGTAATATAGATGCAATTGAAGCGTAATAAATTATAGTTACCAAAGGGACTTCCGGGGACTTCGGTCTTGCGTATAGAGTTTCTTATTGAACATGTAATCTTGTTTGCTTTTTCTATTTCTTAATTTATTTTCCCATCAACCTTTGCCTGGATATATTTACTAGTATACATATTAGTACATTTATAAGTTGATGTCAAAGAAACAAGTTGTTTGGTGACTTCAATTACGTTTGCCGGATAGATATGTGACCCGACGCGAAGGATCCGTCTAAAACTTTCTCGGATCGTCGAGTAATCAGTGGTTACGTGTGCATTTATGTCATATATAATAGCTCAACTTGAACATTGATGTATATACCTACTTTGTGAATTGCAATCACATCTTATCAGTCGTGTTGAACAAAATATTCATTTATCACAGCGACGACGAGTGTCGAGGAATGGAATCAAAAGTTTGGCTGAATCCTCCGCTGTTCAAAGCCTTTGACCCAATGAACTGGTGAACACCACCAAAACCAAATCGTTATTACGCCATAACAGAGCGCTTTTGTTCACGGGCTCTATTGATATAATAACAAGAAAAAAAAAAATGGAGGGGGATTCCAAGAAAACGTCATCCGAACTTTTCTCTAGACTACCATTATATTCCGCTAATGGGATGGATTACTCAACGATCAAATTGATCCGCTTCGTTGTTGTTACAAGGCGAAATCGGACGAAGAAAAGTCACTCTCATTCTGCTCCAGAAAAAAAGTTCTTTTCAATCATTTTTTCTCTTTTCTTTTTCTTCTTTTGACTGCATAGGCAAACAAAGTCACGGCCATATACGCCGCGGCGGAGATGGCAGGGGGGTATAACAGAGACACATATCATGTCTGCGCGTTTCCATAGAAAAAGAATATGTCTAAAAGTTTCATTCCTTTATGGCACGGATCGAAAGGCAGCATTGGCTGGCTGCAAGCGCGGAGAAAGCCGCAACAGCATATTTACACAAAGAAGTGTAAAACAATGTTAAAGTCAAAAAAAGGAATAGGAGAGGAAATCATAATACACATGTATAATAAGTACATGGGGGAAGAAAACAAATGAGTTATACAAGAAAGGGAACCGTCATCGCCGGAATGATATCACGTCAACGACTGAAAAGGGAGAAATTGATCACAATAATGTAACAACATCCCGAAAAAGCCCCAAATAACACAAAAAAGACCGTATAACGGTACTTGCTGGGTGGTATAATTTATGTAAGAGGGGGGTGGCGGGGGAAATGATGAGAAAGAGGATCCACTTACGGAGAAAAATGTTCCGTGTACTGAAGAAAGAGGGAGTCAGTGCTGTGATATTTTATATCTAGGAGGTCGAATGTTTTTTTATTCCCCCCTCCTGAAGCAAAAGAAAAGACGCCGGTGAAGAAGAGGCCAGCGCAAGGGTCACGTTGCCTATTTGCGGTTGACAGAGAACGAAGAGAGGAAAAAATAGGTTCAGGAGAGCGGAAATTCCGTGCGGTACGAATCACGCGACGGGGTTGCGATGATGGAAATCCTAGAACTATTATTGACGACCACCCAGGCGGACATATATCGCTGTCCAACCAGCGATATACTACACACAGCACCCAAGAGTTGATGAAAATTTAAACCGCTGGACCAAGGCGACCAATGTATTATGTATAGGAAAGAAAAAGATTTACCCAGCAGAGTCTCTTTTCCAGGGCGGGGCAACAAGTGCAATCAGTTTTTTTTCCCGACTTTTGTAGAGTCGTGTCACGAAAGCCCCACAGTTTTATACGCGCGGGCTATATAGGAGAAAGCAATTCAATCTTTTTTTTTTTATTATTCGCAAATGTTTTCCTTAGTTCTTCCTGCTTCCCTATAGCTCGCGTGCATATAATTCGGCGGAGGGGTTGGAGATAGCCTCGAGTATAGACTCTCTCTATCTATGATAATCATTCGATAATATTGGCCGCAGGATTGCCATCATGTTCTTCTCTCTCTCTCCATCACTCATTCACTCTCTCTCTATCTCTCTGCTCTCTTTTTCTTTTCTGGATGTTATGTATTCCATTTCATCCATCACGACGTTCTCCGTCGATCGATAATCTCTTTTCTACACAGGCGACCGTTGCACGACTGAGAGAATATCAAAGATGTAGTACGACGGAGGCTGAAAAGGAAAGAGAGAGAAAAGTATAGAAAGGGGGAAAAAATGGGGAAATAAACTACGTACTACATATTCTATAGGAGAAGATAACAATAAAAAAAAGAGGGATATAGAGAGAGAGAGAGTCCCTTCTACTACCGCCAAAACCAACCAAAAGTGAATAAAATAGCCGGAGCTCATCACGGCGACACTTTAACGAGAGGATCTGGAAGCAAATAGGCGCAGCAGGACGCGAGAGAGCGCGGAGAGCCGGCAAATTTTTTACAGTGCGATTGGTTTGATCTATAATTCATTGCCCGGGCGAGGCTATACTGCAGACGGGTGCCAGCGAGCGCGTCAGGCCGCCGCTCTCTCGTCCCGATGAGCTGATGCTGTCATCCCATTCTCTCTTGGCGTGACTCGTGACTTCACAAATCCACAACCGCAATCAGTCGGCGACTGCGACGGCCATTTCGAAAAGAAAAGATGACGTGAATATTGGAAAGGGCCAAAAGGGTCCCCCAAAGTGGCTGCTGTGCGTACGTACTTCATCGGGAGGGGGAGGGCACTATATAAAGCGAATTAAATCGAATAATCTTCAATAATAAAATAATCATAAAAAACGACGTCTGCAGCTACCGTTTTCCCTTTGAAAAAACAAGAGGGGCACCATAGTAAAAAAGAAAATCAAAATGGAGCAGCCAAATAAGGCAGTCGGTGGAAATTCTATAAGAGTGTGTATTTGCATAACTCATTTCACGCTCCAACCCGGCTATTTGCATAGTAAGCATCTCTGGCCAAATGTCGAACGACGACGTCTAAACAAAAAAAAAATGCTGAGTGTGAGGAGTGTATATAAAAGAAGAAGGAACTGATGGACTTGTGTATATATACATATAAGGGAAACGTCTGCTGCTTGATTCCCGAACTTGTTGACTCGTCGGAAAACTCTCCGCCGTGATGGCACATCACATCTATTTCGTATACGCTGCAGAGTTTCAAATTGAGAAATGCATAGATGATGATGATGACGTGAGCCCTGAGCATTATTTCCAGTTCAGGCAGTTGACGGGATTGGTTTTAATTGTGTTCATGCGCCAAACTATGTTTCCAGCTTGACGTAAACTATACATCAGCCTACTATAAGATAGGCACCTAAATAATAAATGAGATCCTTAATCAGTTGATCGTCATCAGCCCAGCTCGCTTGGCAACCAGAAGAAACATATGGCCAGACACAAATCCGCCGGATCTATCTATATGACTACCGTATAGCTTTTGTGTAGCTATGCTATTATACCGTCTATATACTTTTGTCTCTCTGCCACCGAGATCATATCGAATGCATGATGCGCATTGCTGTGCACAGACAAAATATAGTTAGCGGAAAAAAGTTGGACGACGCTTTTTTTCCCTCCCTCTCTTCTTTTTATATATTCTGATGTTGGGTAACTCTCACAAAAGGTAAATCATCAAATATACAGTATTATACATATACAATCAGTATAACATTTCAGCTTTATAAAAATATTATGTATATACGGTGGATGTGTGTGTGTGTTTTATTAGGTACGCGTATGTTGACTGCTGTGCACAGCTATATATTTATATATATATTGCGTCTTTTGTATATATTCCATCAGGTTTCTTGGATACGGAAAAGAGATTTACACATTCTGACTTTCGGTCAAGTCACCTACACGAACGACGCCCGTTTCTCTGTCATCAAATCAGCCACGGGAGACTTGTGGACGTTGCGGATCCGTTCGGTTCAGCTGCGCGACGCTGGACTCTATGAATGCCAAGTTAGCTCCGAACCCAAAATCAGCAAAGCCGTTCGCTTAAAAGTTGTCGGTGAGTACACCCCCTTGGCTGTCTGTTGTCCGTCCACGTTTTTAAAAGATGCCTGTCGACTGTTAGATACTTTCTTCCTCAAATAGAATCGAACGATTTTGACTAGATTCATTCGGCAGCCGGCCGCCCCCTCGTATCTACTATAAATTATCGGTCGCCCAGCGTTGCAAATCTAGTTTTGCCAATATCTATTTTTATTTAGTTTTTACTCAGTTATTTTTATTGATTATTTTCTTTTTTAAGATAAATTCAATAAAAAAAAAACTCGATAATAATTTAAAAAAAATTTAGTCGATTTCCGACTCATTTTCGCAATCTGGCAAATGGCCAAATGCAAAACCATCCGAGCAGACGACAATTAAACAAACAATACATTTTATTTATTTTTTATTTTGAGAGCGTAATAAAATACTAGAAATCAAAGATAAAGCATAGAAGGAAATAGTTTGTGCACTACACAATGGACGTCCTACTATTTTGTCAGGTATGTTTGTCTTAATTTTGTAAACCCGAGTGCAAATTATTTTGTAGTATATAAAGCTAGCAGAGGCAGACACAGCCACACAGGCAGCTTTTTTTCTTGTCAGGGGCCAGGTTGAGGTCATCATGGTCGAATTAGAAGAAAACTTAGAATAGAATTGATGATGGCATCATTTCAGGCATCAGAGTTTTCTTGTCTTACAACATCATCCATTGAACAAGTCACTTGGTGGTTTTCGTTGATGAAGTAACTTAAACACTCTGAAGTCTGAACAATGTAAAGGTTTTTTAAAAAGATTGAGGACTAGAAATTAATTTTTGGATTTTTTTTTTGAAAAACCAAATTATTGAATTTTGTTTTATTGAGTTTTTCTGGAACTAAATTTGCAACGCCACTGTTGCGTCCGTTTCGGCATAGACAATCGGCCTTGTTGTCCATCATTGGACTCCCCTGTTTACTATTATTAGTTGGCGTACAACGGATACCCGCCAGAATATTAAACATTATAGTTTGATGGAAAAACGAGAGTTTGGGAATGCACAGGGCATATCTCGTCTAGTAGTTAGACTCATCGTGTGCTGTGTATAGTTTGGGCGGCTGCTGGGCCCCTGACAGCATCGCCGCCGGCTCACATGCGTATTCCACAGCAACTTTGAACTATGACGTGCATTATGAACACGGAGACGAGAGTCCTATATCCGTGTATGTATACTGTACAGTAGTATCCTTTTACTCCATCTCTCTCTCTCTTTCTCGCTCTGGAGGGTATCGTTTTAATTGGATCGCAGAGCTCACAGTGCTATGTTAGACTCAAAACTTGGATGAATAACAACAGTTGCATTGAGGGTTTCCTCTTCCTCGTTATTTTATTCAGCCTATATATACAAAAACGTAGAGGGAGAAAAATAAATATTTCCACAGACAGACATTTGTCCGGTAGAGTTTTTGTTTTCGCTTCTGCGTCATTCAGAATTGTTGTATCTCAAGTAATGCAGGCAGCAGGCTCAATGGTATAAATAAACGTCGCTTTTCTCCGCTAATGAGGGCTCTAACGGTTTTCTGTATTATCGATCGGCCGTTGAAGACAAATGTCAGTCTTCCTCTTTGAATGCTCCGACCGCAACATCGCCGAATAAATAAGAGACAATGACATGCAGCAGCAATCGACTATAGCCGGCAATCCAATTCGATAGGTGACAGATTTACATCATTAATGGGACGCTTCCAAAAGTCCTCCACCGACGTGATGCACGCCTACGAGCCAAACTAAACGGACGCCAATAACTACGGCGCTTGTGCGAGTCCATCGTCAACTTATTTGGTTATCAGAGTTACAGTAAGAATAACAAATAAAGGGGAGGGGGGAATAAATGTCCGTCATGCACGTTACAAGAATTGCCTCGTTAGAATTTATTTATTTATGATTAGAATTAGATGGCGCTTCTCTTTCTAGATCTATCGCCTCATCTCAAATCGATATTATCCCGCAGAGAATTGACGTACACACGCTAAGGGGAAGCTTTTTCTTTTCCCTGGCGTGAGCTGCGGCCCTGTCCCGCGATAGTTAAAGTTAAATAATGTAAATGAAGAAAAATGGGCGCATGTGTGTGTGACAACATACTTTTAGCGATGCATCGGTTCGGGTACTGTGTTGTGTGTCTATCGTATCCATTAGTTGTGAAGCAAATCGTAATGACATAATACAAGCAATGGTGGTGGGTAGTGCAGAGTACAACAAGGAACGGGGCATTTGCCGGTGGGACGTGCGGGGACCAACTGGGAAATGATGAACTTATGTATCGTCGCCCATCGACCGCCCGTACATAGCAGCATAGAACTATACGTGGGATACACTCGGGCAAGGTTTGGGTTGTCTCTATTAGGGACCACCGTGAGCAGCGTACTTATATGTGTAGACCGGCGCTCGTATAGAGTAGCTCTCTCTCTCTATCGCTCGTATTTTTTCAAGCTCGCGAGTAATTGAGGCAATACAAGAAGAAAGAAGCAGCAGCAGCAGCAATAATACAACAGAGCTGCTGCAACTCTACTCGAATTATGCAAAGAATGTAACTGAATTTCGGGAGCTTACGCGCGCGGATTCAACGGAATTCTCGGTCGAATCCAGGGGCGGCGGCCCTATATATATATTAGCCGGTCATTTGATCAACCCAATCTCGTCCACTCGTCAACCAACGTGTCCTCATCATTCGATTAGCATCAAAATGTTATTGCAATCCCCGTTCACTTGATGGATAAATCAATACCGTTGTGTCATATTCCAGTTTCACAAGCCTACATCCACGGCAGTCCGGAGATGTACATCCGGAGCGGGAGCGACATCAGCTTGTCTTGCGTCGCCAAGGACATGCCCGAGCCGCCGACACATTTCACCTGGTACAAGGGGCTACAGATCTTCAGCACCGGCGGCAACGATGGCCATCAGCTGTTCCAGGGACATGGCCAGCAGCAGCAGCAGCAACAGCAACAACACCAGAACAACAACAAGCAGCAGACGAGTTTCTTTGGTAAATCTTCCATCATGACGTCGCTGTCGGGAAGGAAAGTCACGATTGAAACGAGTCAACAAGGGCTGGAGAATCTGCTCCTCATACGCAATGCCGTTGCCGGAGATTCCGGCAACTACACCTGCATTCCAGCCGGCGCCGAGCCAGCCAGCATCGTCGTCCATGTTCTGAACGGTATGTCAACAATTTCATTTATCCATTCATTATGAGAAATATATGACGAAGTACAGAGTAGAGTGGGGCGCTTGCCTTGTTGTGTCCTCTTGCTTTTCGTCACGCAACTTGACAATTCGTTGGCCAAAAATTTCTTCCCAGAAGAGAAACAGTTGATCGACTTATTGTACACAAATAGAACTTATTTTAAGCTATATGTCTGTACGAAGGGGGGTCCGTTTAAGGTGGGTATAGTCCATATACCGTCCCACGGTGCTTAGTTGAAACCTGCTGGTGTGTTCTGATACTATAGTTCCGACACACCCACTCATCCAATCCAGCGAGCCCACCCACCTTCCTCAAAGTCGAGCTACTTCTGGTCGTGATTCACGATCGAATGCATTGCTGACGCTGTTTATATATATATACGATGACTCGTACAAGTCAGTTCGGGCTTTCTCTCTGTCTAGCTTCTTTTGTAAAGTTTAGATTGAACGCGAGGCCGTGCTCTCCGGTTAGAACATATGGCTGGAAAGACCGGGTGGGAAGGGCGTGAGTTGATGGAACGTGAGAGCTTGCATATATATAAGGCTGCCACAATAACGTGCAAAGAAACAGAAGTAGAGCTGTAGCGAACGTCGGGAAATAAGCTAAACAAAACTGGGAATCTAAGAAAATCGTGACAGTTTTCGTAGTAGAGCGGGAGAAACGCATATACAGGATATATATCCCCCTCCTTTAGCCGGGCTGGGGGATTACAGATGGGAAGTTATTGATTCTCCTCTATAGGGTTTAAGGACAGGCAGCACAATATACACACACACACACACGATATCGTGCTATTGTCGCGCGGGCGCTATATTTTGATTGAATCCCAACGTGTCGGTCTTACTTTTCAATTGACTTTTTCATATTTTTTTTTCTTTCTTGAGCTTGTTGTTTTTTACCATTTTCTTTTCTTTCTATTTTTATTTGTATTCTCTTTTTGTTCTAGGTGAACATCCGGCTGCAATGCAACATGGTCATGGAGGCATATCACGCACGCAACCAGGCGCCCGATTTCAACACTACGTGCTACTTGCAACCCTATTGCTTTTGTTGCATCGATACCTGTCGTGGAATCGACAATTGCGGTAGTTTCGCCGTGGGATTTCGTTTATTTTTAAATTTTTCTCATTTTTTTTTTTCGGGAAATGTATCTGATAATTTGTAACTTCTGGTTTCGGACCTCTTTCATCATCGCTGACTGGGAGAGTTTTGTTTCTCTCTCTCCCATCTCTATTGTACAAATTATATTCTCTCTGCCCCCCCAAACGTGCCCTAGTACACACACTTTCCCAGCTATATACTCTCATCTCCTATATACATATACATAATCTCCCACTTTTCTTTTTCTTCTCCAGTAAAGGTATACTATAGGAAAGAAGGAGGAAAGGTGAAATTTGTAATCAAAGTTTTTTGCAAGAAACTAATGCGTAATGGCGAACTAAAGACTAAAAATAGACATAAGAAGTAGGATATGAAGCTAAACCAAATCACCTTGATTTTACCCTCCTCACTTATATTTTATTAGAGTCCTCGAAGGACGCTGATCTCTTTCTTTTGTATACCAAATTACAACAATCAAGATTATTATCATGTAACACAGCTTTTCCTTCCTTGACTCTCTCTTCTATATATATTTCTAAATAAAAAAAAAATTTCTACTGGAACACACACATAAAAATATATACACACTGACGCTAGACACAATGATGATCCCCTTATACAATGTTGTACAGTTGCATGTTGTGGATGTATGTGTGGGTGGGTGTGTGTGTGTGTTTACACAGCAGTTACATTCCTTACAGTATATTATCGAATAATCCAACTTATTCCCCCCCCCCCTATCCCTCCTGTTGTCCCTCCTCTTCATTCGCTCGCCCCATCATAACACAATCAAATATGTCGAAAATTGAAATTTAAGAATGGATCAAAATTTGTATGCTATACCCTCTGCTGGTTCTCCCCATCGAGTATGCATGTGCGTCCAAACGGCTAGAATTAAAATTGATGAAGGTCGTATTTATACATTCTAGAGTGAGATGGCGGATTCGACATGAGAACAAGAACAACACCAACAAAAAAAAGGACTGATGATGATAATATTATATATATATACGTTAATTTGAACGATGATATCATGTTTCCTGATGTAGACGCTTAGATGCCACATTGGTGAGACCCACATTTGTAACGGTTGTTCTTCTCCGTCTTGATTGTGGTGGACGGAGTGGAAGAACCAGTGGAAGAAAAAAAAAATAACAAAAAAGACACATTGGTGTGTTTCGGCACTTGGATTTTTTCTTTTGTTAATTTTTTATTTTGAAAATACATATGTCTGATATCGTCTCGAATCCTTAATGGGTTTTAACGGTCACATAACCTTTCAAGAGTATAATTACAACGTTGGAGCAAAACAAGTTTTATATTAGAATCAGCAAGAGCCTTTTGAACCAGACAATTAATATATTGCGTGATGATTCTAGCAAATGTATACGATAAGCTATTTCATTTTCATATTAAAGGCTATGGGAACGTCAACTTTCCACTCCGTGTGTCTGGTATATGTCTACATCGGTCGATGGAAACGAGCTAGACGATCCGAAAATAATATTACATGTCGGCGTCAAGCACGCTAATGATCGTCTTCTTGCTGGGGATAATCCGAATCTGTCGTCTTTTGCCCTTTTGGAGAGAATCCCGAATGTGTTCATATTATGTATATGAAAAGAGGATTTGCGTCTATGCAAAGAGATCCATAGGCGGAATGATGTTTCTTAGCACATGGGTGTTTTGAATGACGTTACGCAAGTGGATCGCCAAAATCCGCTGATGGAAATAGCCAAGGAAATAGCCTACTAGTTTCCTGTCAGACTATTGTAAGTATTTTTTTTTTTAATGTTGGTGACATGGCGACTGCTAGTGTCGATCAATTCATCATGCAACAACAACTTTGCTTATTTCAAACTCTTTCATTCTTATGAATGACAATGTTTCTAAAGATTGCTTACCGAAAGGAAAGTTGCTAAAGAGAAATCAAAATGAAAAGGTTTTTGTATTTCGCGCGCGTTAGCAAAAGTTGGAAGAACTTTGTAAAACTAATGGATCGTCTTCATAATGAACAATCCAAAGATGCAACTTTATTGGAATCGCCGATATTATATCGTTGGCATCAATCGATAAATAGATATATGGTATAGAAGACTAAGATCAAGCGCTTTTCAACTGCTGCATTGCAGGGTTGCGGCTATCCAGCAGGCCGGCCAAATAATCTGCCTGCTGTGCTGAGAGACTAAACTACTATAGTATATATGGAAGAGCGGATAACTGAAAGCAGCTACACACACATGCGAACCAAAAAGGACGACGGTCCTAATTCTATCTATCCATCCTTCCAGCTGTCGGATGTGTAAACCCAAAGGAGGCGTGTATACATACGTACGCAGCGAGGAACGGGAAAGCAACTGGGTCGCATTCTTCTCACACGACAGACAGAGGGAATGGTCCGTTTCATTCGTTTGTTTCCTGTGGAGAAAGAGAAAAAAAGTTTCCGAATTGACAATTTACTTGCTGATTTTGAGCTTGTTCGGAAAGTACTAGAGAAAAGTTAGATGTAAATGCAATTCGTTCTGAAAACTTTGGACAAATGAATTATTCAAGTGTGTAGAGACTAAGAGAGAAAAGTCCATGATCAATAAAAGGATACACAGGCGTTCTATTTTTCTATATTGATTGAACGTATCCGGCAAGAAATGTCTTCGACTTTGTCAAGCTTATTCAACGGAATGCCTGACGTGATCAATAAACAGTATACAATGAAGATCGCTTAGTTTTTATTTGCTGGGGTTGTGGTTAGGCTGCTGTTTATTACATTTGATCGTAGTTGATCGTCAACTGTGACCAAAAATCAGTGGGCGCTACTTGATAAAGTTCTCGAAGAATGAAAATTGATAATTTCGAACAAGAAACTGATGTCATTATATCCATCGGATAATTGGACATAGTATAAGTCAGAATTTATCAGAACAAAGATTGCAGCGATTCCAAGAAACGGAAACTTCTTTGCGTATATAATCAAGATTAATTGGCTGAAGAAGAATAACATTCAAGATAACAACGAGAAGCGACCGACTAACGAGTTGCACAGCTCATTGCTCAACAACTCGTTGCAATGTTGTACAACATTCTTTCTTATTGCTGAAGGCATTTTGACTTTTATATGAGCGATGGTGGGAGACGCACCTTGTGAAGGCAACTGCTAAGCATTCGACTTTTAAACACGAGACCGTCGTTTGACACAACGTCGTTTGCGCATAACGAGACACGATTCGTTCGATGAATAACAATGAATCCTCCACTTGATTTGCTGGCTCCTTTCATAGGCTTTTTTGGAAACTATTGACATTTCTAGTAATTCCAAGATTTATTCTTGATTGATCTATCTAGGGGTCAGCAGTATCTATCGCTAGGTGAAATCAATATTTAATCTTACCGCTAGATGTCTCTATCCCCTTAAGTTCTTCCTTTTTTTCTTCAAGACATTCCTTTTCCTTATTCTTATGATGCTTACCCTGCCGCCGACCCGCCATAGTTCTGTAGATTTCTTTTTTGGAGGTGCCCGTGAGAAGTTTTGCAAAATGGCTGACATATCAGAAACATACAAAAAATATCAGAGTTGTTTATTATGGGTTCTGGTGTTGACTTCAAATATCAGATGCGGTAGGACACGTTTGCAAATTTTTTAAAAGAATGGAAAAAGTTTTTTTTTTGTCTATTGAAATATTTAGAACTACCAATGTTTTTATTTGTCTCTTCAGGATATGGTCTCACATGCTATTGTCAAGGGCATTGTCCTAATGACAATTTTAATGGCACATGTGAAGCTAGACCTTTCAGCCAGTGCTTTGCTGCGGTGGAAGAGGTATACAATCCTGACACAGGTTTGCCAGAACCTGAATACACTTATGGCTGTTTGCCACCAGAAGAAAAAGGTCTCATGCAAGTATGTTCTTTCATTTTATTTGACCAACGAATTTCACTTACAGTTTTCTCATGAATTTGTTTACAGTGCAAAGGCCACCTTGTTCCTCATTTAGTACCCAAATCAATACAATGTTGTTACCAGTCTGACCATTGCAACAGATTGCTATCTCCTATGTATGAAATACGCAGTACTACACCTGATCCCAATTCAGGGTTGGGGTCTGATGAAAATGTTCACTATTTGGCCTTACTAGTTTCAGTCACAGCCAGTGTGATCATTCTGTTTGTTATGGTTGTTTGTGTCTATCTGCAGTAAGTTGTTTTTCTTAATCTAATGTTCTGAAAAATTATCAAGTTTAAATATTATTACTTTACAGTTACAAAAAGAAAGAGGATAAAAGACAAGTTTCCATTATCAAAGCTCCTTGTGTACCATACCTTGGAGGAAATTCAACAATCAAGGACATGGTGGACCATAGCCAGAGTTCTGGTTCTGGTTCTGGTTTACCTTTACTTGTAAGAAATTGTGCTCTAATTTATCAATTTAATAATAAGCTAAACCATGTTTGTTTGTTTTGTTTTTTTTAATTAGGTTCAAAGAACAATAGCCAAGCAGTTAGTTATGGGCCATTCCATAGGTAAAGGTCGATATGGTGAAGTATGGATGGCCAAATGGAGGGAAGAAAAGGTTGCTGTCAAGGTGTTTTTCACAACTGAAGAAGCTTCTTGGTTTAGAGAAACAGACATTTATCAGACTGTACTCATGAGACATTCACACATTCTTGGTACAGTTTTTAAATATATTTTTATTTGGTACCCTTTAAATTAATTATTAATTTAAAACAAAAACTTTAGGTTTCATTGCTGCTGATATCAAAGGAACAGGCTCCTGGACACAGATGCTACTCATTACCGACTATCATGAACTTGGATCTTTACACGATTTTCTTCAACAATATTCTCCTGACGGAGTAGCAGCTGGAAGGTTAGCATTTACTGCCGCTAGCGGATTGGCTCATTTGCACACGGAAATCTTTGGTACCAGAGGAAAACCGGCCATTGCTCACAGAGATATTAAGAGTAAGAATATCTTGGTGAAAAGAGATTGGACATGTGCCATTGCTGATTTTGGTTTGGCTGTCAGATATATAAGGTACGAATTCGACAGCCAAATAAGCAAACAACCGAGTAATCTTCATGCTTTTTCTTTTATTATTATTTAGCGAATCCCAAGAGATCGATATTGCACCAAATACCCGTGTCGGAACTCGTCGCTACATGGCTCCTGAAGTGTTAGACGAAAGCTTAAACAAATTTTCTTTCGAGGCCTTTAAGACAGCTGATATTTATTCGTTCGGTCTTGTTTTGTGGGAGATTGCTCGTCGATGTAATACGGCCTTAAGCACAGTTAGCGAAATCATAACAGACGAGAGCCAAGAGAAATTGGTCACCTATGGCCCCGATGACTACCAACAACCGTACTATGATTGCGTTCCTTCTGATCCATCTTTCGATGACATGTACAACGTGGTGTGTGTCAAGAAAGTGCGACCGGATATCCAACCGCACTGGCTCACCGAGGAGGTAAGCCTAAAATCATAATCTACTATACTTTTATATTCCTAATTATATTTTTTATTTGTGCCCTTAAGCCCCTGAAAACTTTAGCTCAAGTGATGCAAGAGTGTTGGCATCAAAATCCGGCCGCCCGATTGACGGCTTTACGCGTTAAAAAATCTCTTACTCGCATCAACGACGAATCTGACATGTACATGTACATCGAAAAGTATAACGACAAAGAAATGCTACCATCCGTTTAATTCACTGTTGTAACATTGCAAGTCTTTGAATCTGAAGTTTGACCAAGGTGTTCTTAAAATTACTGAAATTTTTCTTAGTGCGTTCTTTTGACAAGTGTTTGTTTGTAAATAATTTGCGCGTGAAAGGGTTTTCTGAATGTGAATCGTTTGTCGTTTCGTTTTGATATTGCTCCACTGCAACTGCCGTGCCATTAATAATTGTTGCCTCAAGCCTTAAAACGGATTCAAACAAAACTGTTGGGTGTCTTAATTAACTAAAACAATCGTCTCCCTTTGCTCATGTTATTACTCTTCCATTGCTTCCAGGAATCGTTTTATTCTCTTTTAACGTGTAAATACAATGAATTGAATCAGCGGTTTTTAATAATGATTTTTTTTTCATGACCCTTTAATTCAAATTTTCACAAACTCGTCGATTCAATGTAATTTTTCTCTTGCAAATATTAATGTCGTTGCTGAGGAGTGAAACCAAATGATCTATACATACCTTATCAGTATACATTAAGAATGAATCAATGAAACCTTGAATCAAGACTTATTACTACTGTAAATGGAAAATGCACTTCTGCAATTTTTCCGTTCCCATTGGTTATTTTCTGCTCGGTACGAAACATATGTAACTATTAAAACGACACCAACGATGACTAATGTGCTAGACAGGACTATTAAGAAGCACTTGCGGGTTTCCACAACAATGCGCCAAAAATTCGTTGTTTTTCTTTTTCGAATGAAGAGTGAATATTTTGAACAATTAGTGAAACAAACAGTACGTTTCAGATCCAAGACACATCCAAATTCGATCCATCCAAATAGTCTGCTAAATAAGCCGAAACGAAAACGCTTGTCAACACAACACAACCCATAGCAACTCTTCGTGACAATGTAATAAATGGTGAACACGTATCGGAAAACCACAGAAGTATTATGTATCAACAAATTTCGGCCTCCACTGTTTCAACTATACCAGATGTGGAATCCAATGTGTTGTTAACCAATGAAATATAAATTCAAACTATTTCCTTTACACACAAAAAATGCTTGTATTTAACTTTACTCCATAAATATTCAGGGCTTGTCGGCAAACAGTCTAGTATTTACTAGGGTAAGCAGCGGGGTAGGCTGGAGCAGGGTAGGCTGGTGCAGGGTAGGCTGGTGCGGGATAAGCGGCGGCCTTGTATGCGGGTTTATTGTATTCGGGGTATTTGGCTTCACCCTCGTATTTCACATCAGCGACGTAGCCGGAGTAATCATCAGCCTTGTAGGTGACGATCTGAGTGCGGCCGTCGGGGAGAAGGACACGGTAAGATCCGGTGACGTAACCCTTGTCGTCAGCGGTCTCCTGGTGAGCGTAGTCGTTGTAGGTGTAGTCATCCTTCACAGCCCAGGCGAAGTTGTAGGGCATTGGGGCCTTTACAAATAACATTTTGTGAAAATGAAATCAATCAATAAAATTAAAAACGTAAAAAACAATATTTAGGGGGTTGAAATTTCTTTAGGGATAAATATTCTGATTAAGACTTACATAATCGTAGCTCTTTGGTGGATAGGCGGCGGGGTAAGCCGGTGCGGGGTATGCGGGCTTGGGGTAAGCGACATTTGCGGCGACGGCAGCGATCAAGATAGCGAAGATGAAGACCTGAATTGTTCCAATTAAACAGAAATGTCAAACGGGTTATAAGTGATCCAGAAAAGTCAGAATGGACTATTAGATGCTGGAAAGTTCCAAGTTGCGTAAAACTTTTAGCGGTTGCCATTTGACTGAAACTAGAAGCTCACCTGCATGTTGAGGGTTTGTTTGTGCTGAGTAAACAACTGATGTCCATTTGAAAAGTTTCGGCTACTTTTATACGGTATGGCATCTTGCATTTAGCTACGTTTTAGTCCCCTCATGTGTTTGGGATACAAAATCTATTCAGGAGCATTACACGGTTGTTGCTGCTGCTGCTGCAAGGTTTCACTTTTCCCTATAACTAGTCTTGCGTTTAGAAGAACACGTACGCAAGCCTTTTGGGTGAAACTGCCCGTGGCCACGGCATTAAACACACCTTAAGGCTAGGTCGATGGGTGAGGCCGCTAGGTAGGAATATACAGAAACGTTATTCGGAGGACTCATTCTTAAATTGCTTTCCTCCCTTTTTGGTTATTGTAACGAAAGGAAAATGATTACGGCCGGTAACTGCTGTCTTATCCAGAAAGAAAGGTTCGCCCAGTGCGAGACATATACGCCAGCCTTGAATTGTACTTCGCTTAATGTGTAAATTGTGTATGCATCGTTTGTTCTGACTTCCATCGAAAGAAAGCGAAAATAGAAAAGTGCACTTGCTGTTCGCAGATGTTAGTCGCCACTTCCATTCTTCCTCCTAAAAGTAATCCAGGTTAAAAAAAATAATCGATGAAATCTACAAGAAACATGTGTTTAGAGAGGAATGGCCAGTTAGCACTGGCAAGGTTGGTGGCTGCACGACAGAGAGGCGTAAATATAGCGTTGTCAAACAATAACTCATCGTTAAATACGACGCCTCGTAACAGCATGACCACCTTTACGAAACTGAAACACGGATAACTTTAAAGCATCGGCAAGGTCGACGCACAGAAACATCGAAAGTGGATCACGTTTAATATCGGCTGTGGGGCGACCATCACGATCTTGTTTCACTCGTGTTATAGTCTGTATTCAGTTGCGAGAGTCGTAACGGTTCTCCTTGTTTCATACGTTTGCTATACGCATTTCGTTACGAAATATGGCAAAATCTGCCGTTTTCTCGCTGGCTCGACTTGGCAATCGTGACTCCGCTCAGCAACTTCGCCTTGACTCGGCGAAGATTTATGCGGCTAATATTTTACTCAAATCTGCGGAATCGAACGGAACAACGCACCCCACCCACCTGTTGAATGCTCTTCACGAACTCACGATTAAGACCTGATTATATCAAAAAAAGTTTTAAAAAGATATGGTAAGTTATGTCGGAATTATACATATCCAAATTCCCGCATTTCCATTCAACTCGTTCGTTTTCGAAAGCTCGATGCGGAAATCCGACCAGACGTGTCGAAGTATTTTTCAAGGTGCACCCGTGTAAGTCGATTCATGGTTTCATCATCAGATATACGTAACATTCAGAATCTAAGCACTTCTTATGTGATGGCCTGAACAGCTGGAGAAGAAGATCGCCGACCTTGCTCTACATTTTTCCTCTGTATATTATCTCCAGCCGTGAGAGTGAGACGACTATGTTGTAAGAACGGTTAACACATACCTAGATTGGCCGTTCGAAGGACGACGATAATCGAACGTCTCGAAATCATCAGATCCAGTTGTGATAATAATGCAGTACATCCGTTCTGCCTGCTCCTATTATACCCAACGCCCGTTAAATGCTGGGCAATCGAAAAATAGAAATTCATCGCCTCCGCAGGGCCAGCGCCATCAGCAGGTCTTGAGGAAAAGAGAGAAAGGGACGCACAGCACACTAAACGAGAGTAAAGGGATCGTTTTCGAAAATTTACTAGAATAAAGTAAGTGGACGAACATACACGGGAAGGGGTGCGAACATTTCGAGTGAGAATGAGGTCAGATCTTAGTGCGCTCAAATGATCACAAGGGCAAAATGTAAGTTTGGTTAGAACCGCGCCCATCTCAGCAAGGGCTAATGATTATTTCCCCATCGGTGTGATTTTATCCATATGTGAACGGTAAACGCCACGTCGAAGTTCTCCAGCAGAGCTAACGAAACAGAATTGGCCCAACTCCCTATAAAAATCGAAGCCAAACTTCGAAATGTTATCAGTTGTACAACAACCAGATACTCGACTCAACATGAAGGTAAAACTTGCTTCGACTGTCTTGAACAAAAATAATCGTCTTGTTTAACTTTTATAACAATTATATTCTATACAGATCATCATCCTCGCCGTTGTCATTGCCGCCGCAGCTGCTGCCAGTGTCTATCCCCCAAAGCCGGCATACCCTGCCCCAGCTTACCCCGCACCCGCCTACCCAACAAAGAGCTACGATTACGTAAGTTATTTTCAGAATATCCCAAAAGATCGGAACGTTTATTTATTCTTTGTCAATTATTTCGAAATGATTTAGGCGCCGATGCCGTACGATTTCGCCTGGGCTGTGAAGGATGACTACACCTACAACGACTACGCCCACCAGGAGACCTCCGATGGTAAGGGCGCCGTCACCGGATCTTACCGCGTCCTTCTCCCCGACGGCCGCACTCAAACCGTCAACTACAAGGCTGATGACTACACCGGCTACGTTGCTGATGTCAAGTACTCCGGAGAGGCTAAATACCCCGAATACAATAAACCCGCATACAAGGCTGCCGCTTATCCCGCACCAGCTTACCCCGCACCAGCCTACCCCGCCCCAGCCTACCCCGCCCCGGCCTACCCCAGCAAATACTAGGCGACGACATTGAAATGAATGGCCTCTTCTGTCAACGGCTGTAACTTAAAAGAATAATTTAAACATCTTGAAATAAAAAATAAAACGATTCTGTTTCGAATAAGGGCGTGTTAGTTTCACTTAGATTCAATGTTCAAGTTGCGACGCTATGTGTATGTCTCCATCTATTATTCGAACCGTTTCGCATTTTTATTCTGTTTTTCTGCAGAAAAATGGATTTGGAAAACAAAACGGTTGCGGTATGCGCCGCCGGATGAATCAATGTCTGAGCGTAACTAATCTATTTATGGTCTAAGGTCATTATCTTCAAAACATTTTTCTACCATGACGGCCGTTTTGGCGATAACGTTCGCATGTTATTGTTTAGCAAGCCATTTTTCATTTTGTACCTTATTTGCGTGTGAATATTTCAGGGCGTGGACTGACCTCATTTCTGTCGGCCTCAGACTCTCCACTATTCTGCGTAGTTGGGTCTCCGTCATTACGATGCCTGTCTATAATCAAATATGGGAGAAATAATGTACAGTGTCCAAAAAAACAAGATCCACATCATTAGGTATCACCTTCATCCTATTCCAAATGAATCGAATATTATGAAAATTATGTTGAAAAAAAATGTTCGTTCGAGCTTGTCGCTATACTCCATACGACAACAAAATTCCCAAAGTCAACCGCTACGAAAAAAAAAAAAAAAGAAAACATGTTACAAACGTACAATTCGTGAGTGAAAATATTGTTCGTATGATTGGACATGGCTCCAATTTTCTCCGTCCTCGGAAAAAATGACCGCTTCTTTACAATAGACCTATAAACATGAAAACAATCCGAGACTCTCTCTCTCTTCTCTTCACTTGTCTTATTCGGTCTCTACGACCTGTTATATGGTTTTCGGGCAATTAGGCAGATTAAGTTTTGCCTTTTCGGCACTATCATTTACTCTGCTCTCCATTTCTTTCTGGGAGACCCAACATATACCTTTTTGCCGACGTCTTTGATCGTTTGCATCATCTGAAGCAGCGGCGTGTAAAGGAAAAAAAAATTCCAACAACATAACGGAATTCAACGTTTATATTTGGAAACGCTATCGGCGTTGAAAGAAGAAAAAAAACGAATTCATTCTTAATTGATACATCCATCACGGAGTACAAAATGCTATACAGCCAAACAGATTTTTTTGTCTAGTCACACAACCCACAGAAGCAAACAAGCTGTCAGTAATTTGACTAGATGCAAACGTTATCTAATATCATGGTGAATAATACCACCCGCTATAAAGTGAGAGCTTTTTATTACTTGAAACATGCTGCCCTTGACTATAATACATTGTCGTTTGGACTTGTTTTATTTCTTTTCGAATGCGTGTCGATCGAACGCGCGCTTATATAACTGATGCAACGGACATTGAAAGCTTTAAACGGAATTCGGTAGCAATATAAAGCCTTTGGTAGAGATGACGTCACGTTCACGTCGTTTGAAAACGCATCCGTTCTTGGGTATTGGCGTCTGCACACAATTGCGACCATTATTTTTAACAGTCTGTCTCGTACGCTATTGTGCTTGCAAGAATTTATTGGCTCGTTCTAGTGGTCGCCGAGGAGGGCCTCCTAATCAGAATGTATGGCGGTTATTCTGTGGATAACAACGAGCAGGCGCGCGCGTGCTTTCGCTTTCGTCGGCGGCCGGGTTTCGGGCCGCTCTTCACCGTCACCGAGCGACGCCAACGTGCACGAAAAGAGTCGACGAGGAGAAGCGGCGATGGAGCTCGACTTTCCCTTTCCCCGTTGGTATATACCTAAAAATTGCGATGCACTGCGTGTGCATACACGGATAAAAAAAAAAAGCCAGGTGGGGGGAGAGCCGCTCCCAATCTGGTGTAACCTCGTTTCGCCTATTCTCATCCCTGATTTCGGAAAAGTCACGACGCGCTCACGACATACCATTTGCTCCCGTCGCGGTTCTATTTTGTGTCTGACGAAAATGCAATGCTGCATGGAAAGGCAGCTAGAGAGAGAGACTAGAGAGAGAGTCTATATTGAATAGTTTGACCTTTTCCGACTATAATTCCTTTATGGTATTCACGCTACGTTATTCACGGGTATCATAGGCCGTATTTAGAAAACAATGCGATAAATATTATATTTTACCACCAGTGATTTGATCAAGAATCTCGAATTTTCTTGAAAAAGAAAAGAAAATGCTGGCCCAATGAAATTTCTTTTCGTGCCTCTCTCTCTCTTTTCTTTTGTGCGATGATTCAACGGCCATGGAATTCTGTAAAATATATAGCTGGCCCACCGAGAAACAGATTTTTCAATACCTACCTTTTACCTTGGCGGTGGTCTAGCCCGAAAATAAAAATACCCAAAATGTATCAAACCAGTGTGAACTTTTTCGGTAACTTATTGCTTGAAGTAACTTTGACAATTGACAGCCGCATTGTTCCAGTTCATGGTTTATGGTCGGATATAAGACAGCAACATTTTTTGGGTTATTATTAGGTTCTTTTTTGGGCTTTACCTGTAAGCTTACATTCAATCCAAGATCATCAATTTCCCCATCGTTATTACTGTCACGGGAGAAATTCGATTTCATCCTGTTAGAACAAGAGTGTGGCGTGACGCCGAGTGAGAGGAGAGAGAAAACCAAAACATTGAATTCTGGCACTGTTGCACACGCACAACATGTGCGGTCTCGTCGTCGCATAGTCATCACCACCGTCATCACGACCATCATCGTCGAGGTGTTGTCTTTAACGACTTCCAATAATGACGCCACGAATTTTGTTTTTCTTTCCAATTTTTTTTTTCTTTTTTTTTTCTTTTTGTTTTTGTGTGGGTTGCACCGACAAGGCGACAACACACTTTAGATCTCATACACGGGCTATTTGATACGATAACTGCGTCTGGAGTCGGTATCGACGTGGGAATTGCGCGCCGCTGGGAAGTGTAGAAAACGGAACGGATAATCCCACCAGCGTGAAGTCGAAATTTCATGTTGGACGTCGATATTGTTGTATAACGGCCTTACTTTTGGCTTGTCTCGTTTTTCCGCGTTACCAGAAAGTAGTAGGTACCACTTTCTGATCACTTCCTTTCATTTGCTCCTGCATGACGCAACTTTGAACTTTGAGAAAAGACGCTGAAAGGGCGCCCCCGAGCGAACTAATGTTTTGTTTAGCTAATATGTGAAGGTTTTGAATGTATATTCTAGTTGGGAAAACAGAGCAACAAATCGTTATCCGCCTTCGTTTACTCCGCATGAAACTTGTTGTGTTGGTGATCAAAAATGCGACGCGGTTGCTGCGATTTTGAATGAGGTCAAATCTGATATTGCGCCCCATAGCGCTGGGGTGTGCGAAATCTGCGCACATATAGGTGAGTCGAAACTGAAATAAATAAGCATTGCTTAATATTCGGATTGGCCTTAAGAAAACAACCCATAGCAGATCGAGAATAAAGACGAAAATGATGGCAAAAAAAAATGGGAGAGAAAATGTAAATGACATGAAACTTGCATAGCCCGAGAAACAAAAGAAAGTGAAAAGCGAATAATAAAAAGACTAAAAAACAAAAAGACAATTGCACGTTATGTGTAATTTACAAAATAGAGATTAAGATGCGGATGAAAGGTGAAATAATTATGAAACAAAACTGTCGGGTAATTTTGCTTTAATACCCAAACGAGAGTATTACGCGGTATGTACGACGCGCAAGACAATCTAATTTTTGTTTTCTTCTTCGTTCGTGAATCACGTCCCTTAAATGGGCAAGGATATGAATCAAACCAAGAAGACAGCAGTTCAAATTGTGCAGCGATCATCAAAGAAGGGAAGAATGGATACAAATGAGTGAAGATAAAGCCGAAGAAATATGTGACAGAAATTAACAACAACAAAAACTGCTGGGAGAGATAAACCAAAGAAATGAAAAAAAAGTCAATTGCGTACTGCAGCGTATGATGCAAAGCCAAATATATAAAAGGCACTTAAAAGAGAAGTAGGCGAAGGAGAGAAGGTTATATAACGAGAATAAAACGGGATAATTTTCAAAATTAAAAGTAATTAAAATATAAAAGCAAAGAAAAATTGAATAACCTTTCACCTCCCGCGTATTTTGTGTTGTTTTTCAGATACACATTTTGTCTTTAGTTTGGCTTCTCGCTGGAAACATACCATAACCCCCATCACCAAAAATGCTAAAGAATTATCCCTTTTTCTTTTCAATAATTTGTATTTCGTCGTCAACGCAGTCCCTTTCGCCAAAAAGCCGAGCCAGTAAATTATGACAAAAGAAAAACAAATTCAAACACACAATAAGTTTTGAAAGAAAACTGATGAAAGAGACCTTGATCTTTGCGGCCCAACCATTCTGTTTCTGAGGATATTTTTAGAGGTGCTTAGAACGATGAAAAAGAAAATGGCACGATCATGATGTTTGGGAATACGGATCTCTGAATTGTGATGCTGCACGCTCCTGACGGAGACATTGCATTCTAAAAGGGGAAAAAAAAAGAAGAAGGTGAACAAAATCATGACGAGATATTCTGGCGACAACAAAAGATTTTTTTTTTTTTTTAAGGCTCATCGCAGTGAATAGATGCGAGGATAGGAACAATACGTTTTAGAAAACAAAAAGTAACGGCCGTTTTTCGCGCACCAGTCATCTGTAAATGATGATTGCACGGAAAAGCAATCACTCTCCTTCGTGATGGATGAATACTACCTCAATTCTGTATTTTTTTTTTTTTCGAGCAGCAACTTTCACCCAACTTCAACCTCATCGGAGCAATGGAATTATGGATTATCGGGAAAAAATTGATTCACACGATCACTCAAAATTTCCAATAGAAACTGAAAGCAAAATGATTTAATTTGATGCGGTTATATGATTTTAATATTTTATATTGTATGTACTGTCAAACAACAAACTTACAGCGGTGAATACGCAGCACCCTTTTTGAGGTGGTGGGCAACACCCAGACGCCGTGATTTATCTCAGGTTTGAAATTACGAATTTTCGCCTTGAGAACTGAGAAGCGTGATAACAATAAAAAAAAATGAACGACACGCCTACCAGCAACCTCGGTATAGCGTATGTGTAACGACCACTTTGTCTCGGTTTATGTGGCGCATAGCGGTGATATATACTAGCCGGTGGTTATATGCGCGCTCCACAACCTCAAAGATGAATATAACTACACAGAATGGAAAATATAACCTTTGATAATTCCTCCTTCTCACGGCACGACGCGAGTATTGTTGGCGAAGTAGAAGAATAAAACCGAAATGTAAAGGACAAAAAGAAGCCAAGAAAAACGAGAGTAAATAAAAAAAAAACGAGAGTTTACGGTAGGATAAGGTATACACCAACTTTTACTTTCGTCTGTACCTTGAGGCCACCGGGGAGAGGGCGAAAATAAAAATAATAGGATATTATATTGCCACAGGACGCCACTGCTGAATTCGATTCCCCCCCCCTTCTTTATTATATAGGTTATATTCAGCTATCATTTGAGTGTCGCCACAGGTCGTGCGAACCGCCTCGCCTATCAAAGTCTCCATTCGCACCTATATTTTAACACTAACCCCTATTACATCCAACCCAGCAACCTTTTCAACTATCAAAATAATTCTAAGTAAAAAAGGTGTGTTGTCGGTTTCTCCAGTTTAAAGCAGTCGCCCATTACAGCATCTGACTGCTGTTTAGTTGGAAATGCGTTACGCAACAACGGGAACGGCGCATGTAACAAAGTCACCGTTTCAACTTTCCTTTATCATCAAAACGATCAAACAAGGTGTTCAATCAAGATGTGCAAAAAATATAAAATCAAAAGATAGGGAAATGGACACTCGGAATTTCTAAACAAACAGAGACAGAAAAAATAAAATGTGAAAGAAAACCTAATTGGGAAGGGAAAGATATCGGTTTCAATATAATCTGGAACGGTCGGCGGGAAACTTTCAACAACAAAAATGAAACACCCGATAGCTTAATACGCGTGTGTTGTGTCTAGAGGCTTGAAACCGGAAACTCGCTATGTGTTTTACTCGTGGGTTATTGGGTAGAAAAAAGACAATATCTTATTAATATTATTCTTAGAATTTTTTTTTAGTTGAATTTTTCGGGAAGAGAAAGGGAAGAAGCGAAAATTTTGCAATATTCGATAAAAACCTTCAAATACTTTTGGTGTAAAAACAAAATCGGTCGTTTGTAGAGGCACAGTCAGAAAACTAAAAACATAGATGACTTCCATTGTTACGTTATTTTCACGATAACCCAAAGGCGAGGCCGTCGTCATCGCTGCACTGAGACAGTGAGACACAGCCTTTAGCTGCCGTACCGAAACCGCTTGAAGGTAAAAGCTACAAGTGTAACGCCATGACATGACGTCATGTTAAGCGATAGTTGCTCTATACCAGACACTAGCCGCTCAAAAAAGTCGACCATTGATTTCACTATACCGTACAAGCCCAGCCCACAGCTTCGGTTTCTTTCACGTGTAGTATATAAAGGTCTAGTAAACAACTGGGAAGGTACAGTTTGATCTAAACTTGCAAAGCATCAACATGAAGGTAAGAAAATGAAAAAGAAAAAGAAAATTCGCAATTCTGTGGAAATCAAAAGTGATCCACTAAGTCTAAATTCAATATTCTTATTTGAATTTGTTGTCTACTTGAATTACAGTTCATCATTCTCGCTGCATTGGTCGCCGTGGTCGCTTCTCAAGCGTACCCCAAGCCGCAATACCCCAAACCCACTTACCCCGAGCCATCATACCCAAAGCCCGCTTACCCCGAGCCATCATACCCAAAGCCCGCTTACCCCGAGCCAGCATACCCTAAACCAGCGTACCCATCTCCAGCTTATGCCAAGACCCCCGAATACGTAAGTAATTCAAAAAATTTAGCTTCAATCAATTTATTAATTATTTTATTTCAAAACTATCAGGCTCCGATGCCCTACAACTTTGCCTGGGCCGTTAAGGACGATCCTTCCTACAATGACTACGCTCACCAGGAGACCGCTGACGACAAGGGTTACGTCACCGGCTCTTACCGCGTCCTTCTTCCCGATGGCCGCACTCAGGTCGTCAACTACAAGGCCGATGATTACACTGGCTACGTTGCCGATGTCAAATACGAAGGCGAAGCCAAGGAGTACAAGCCTGCCTACAAGCCAGCATACCCAAGCCCCGCTTACCCAAGCCCAGCATACCCAAGCCCGGCATACCCAAGCCCAGCATACCCCGCTCCTAAATACCCAACCAAATATTAAGAGAGTCCAATTTCGAACAAAGTTTCAATTATAAACTGTAATTTATCTCGAATTGAAATACAAGTCTGCCATCGATAAAACAAACAAATCATTTAATTATTGTGCATATGTCAACTGTCTAAATGCAAGCCTGATTTATATATCGACAATAAAAATTTAAATAGGCTAAACATCTCTTACAGTCACAGGTGGACACAAAAATTTGTAGAAACCTTCGTTCTCATTTGTAGATTCAAGTTCCAAATATACGCTACGGCCATTAATGCCTCATAGAGCGTGACAGAACATTTGTTTTCCTATTTTTCTCTTTTCTACACGAATCCGCTTGAACAAAACCGAATACGGTATCTTAACGTTTAGCTATATATGTAACATTGTAACTATCTGCTTCCGTTTCTTTTTTTCTTACACTTTCACTAACCAGATTATAGATATCAGTGGGGATTTTTGCTTTTGGTTCGTAAAATACGAATGAAAAAAGCAATAGAAAATATTTTTCCAGGAAACTATACTATACCGGTACATATTTTCTAAGTGAGTTCCAATATCTTTTACCAAGAGGAAAATTTTTCAAATTAAGTTATTTTCTGTTTATCACCTTTGGATCGCCATAACAAATAAAACTGATTTAGCATTTGTTAAATAAGGGAGAAATTATCGTCAGGGTATGTAAAATGTAGTTAAACTGATCAATAATCGGACAGGTAATAAAGCAAGTGAATCCCGTTGTTCAGCAGCCCCAGCATATAAGAATGACATTTTTATTTTTGCATACACGTCAAACACAAATTTCGACGGAAATTTTGATTATGTATTATACGTGGCTTTCTTTAAAAAGTGGTGTGAATACCTTTGAAACACTCGAAGCCCTTGGATATGAGCCAATATTTTCACAAGATGCTTTCAGTCGACCCAGCCCAAACTCGATTTCTTTTCGCCGACTGGTATATAAGTCAGTGGACTAACACTAAGAAGGCACAGTTTCATTCCAACTTCCAAAGCAACAACATGAAGGTAAAGAATTCTTAAAAACATCTTCGTCTTATTACTGTACAGCAATTTTTTTTAATGATTTACTTTTGGAGGTTATTAAACTTTTTTTCTCGAATTGAATTACAGGTTTTTATTCTCGCTGCATTGGTCGCCGTTGTCGCTTCCCAAGCTTACCCCAAGCCGCAATACCCCAAGCCCACTTACCCCGAGCCATCATACCCAAAGCCCGCCTACCCCGAGCCCGCATACCCCAAACCAGCGTACCCATCTCCAGCTTATGCCAAGACCCCCGAATACGTAAGTTATTAAAAAAACACACCTTGTTTCAATCAATTTTAACTCCAAATACATTTTAAACACATTCAGGCCCCGATGCCCTACAGCTTTGCCTGGGCTGTTAAGGACGATCCTTCCTACAATGACTACGCTCACCAAGAGACCGCTGACGACAAGGGTTACGTCACCGGCTCTTACCGCGTTCTTCTTCCCGATGGTCGCACTCAAGTCGTCAACTACAAGGCCGATGATTACACTGGCTACGTTGCCGATGTTAAATACGAAGGCGAAGCTAAGGAGTACAAGCCTGCCTACAAGCCAGCATACCCAAGCCCTGCTTACCCAAGCCCAGCATACCCAAGCCCGGCATACCCAAGCCCAGCGTACCCAGCTCCTAAATACCCAACCAAATATTAAGAAAATCTAACTGTTAATCACTTTGCACAAAGTTTCATTTGTAAACTATAAATTATCTTGAATAATTCAAATACAATTCTGTCATCCATTAAAAAAAAGAGCTTCTTATTTCTTTTTTACGGTTATACGACGAATTATCTATATGATCAAATGTTGTCGCAATAACAACTAAAATAAAAGGATCTATTTCTTTGAATCTCAGAAACACACCAATAATAGGTTTCAAACCGTCCGTTTGAACCTATATCATTTGCTCTTAACGTTTATTGAAGGTGGTTACCTAGTCATTGACATTTCTTAGATGTTTTGATTTCTCTTCTTTCTTTCATGAATCCGCGTTAACAAAACAAGTTACGCTTCCTCTTCATTCGTTTAGTACCGAATGCTAAATTTCTTCTTATTCCGATTTCTTTTCTCTAACAAAAATAAGTTTATCATTGTGGGTTTTTTTCAAAAATCAAAAAATGTGTAAATATTGTTTGTCAAAACTGGTGCCACAGGGGATTATTTTGGATTTCAACTGAAATTCCTAATATATAGAACAAAATAGATATTGTCACATTAAGCCATTATTTCTTAACTGGCTAAAGAAAATGGTTACTATTCCTATTACTACTGCGAAAATATTTTTCAGAAAATGAGGTAATCAATATCAGCGATCGAAAATAAGCCAAATAGAGCAAAATTCAGTTTATTATGTAAAATTGCTCAGCAGCCATTTGTATGTAAAAGATATAAAAAAGAATATGTTGTTGAAACACCCAAACACAATAAAATCGGTCTATAAATTTTTGAATGTATGAAGTTTAGAAAAAAGAACTGTGAACCCCTTTGAAACACTCGAAGCCCATGGACATCAGCCAATATTTTCACAAAATGCACGAGTTGACCCAACCCAAACTCGATTTCTTTTCTCCCACTAGTATATAAGCCAGTAGACTAACATTCAGAAGGCACAGTTCTGTTCCAAATTCCAAAGCAACAACATGAAGGTAAAAAACCTCTTACAACGAAATACGTCCCAGAATAGGATTTTAAAAAATGGTTTACTTCTAGCGATATTCATCTTACTTTTTTGCTCAACTTGAATCACAGGTTTTAATTCTCGCTGCACTGGTCGCCGTTGTCGCTTCTCAAGCGTACCCAAAGCCACAATACCCCAAGCCCACTTACCCCGAGCCATCATACCCAAAGCCTGCTTACCCCGAGCCCGCATACCCCAAACCAGCGTACCCATCTCCGGCTTATGCCAAGACCCCCGAATACGTAATTATTCAAGACAACTTTTTGTTTCGATCGATTTATTAATATTTTTATTCATTTTAAAAACATTCAGGCCCCGATGCCCTACAACTTTGACTGGGCCGTTAAGGACGATCCTTCCTACAATGACTACGCTCACCAGGAGACCGCTGACGACAAGGGTTACGTCACCGGATCTTACCGCGTTCTTCTTCCCGATGGCCGCACTCAGGTCGTCAACTACAAGGCCGATGATTACACTGGTTACGTTGCCGATGTTAAATTCGAGGGTGAAGCCAAGGAGTACAAGCCCGCCTACAAGCCAGCATACCCAAGCCCCGCTTACCCAAGCCCTGCTTACCCAAGCCCAGCGTACCCAAGCCCAGCATACCCAAGCCCAGCATACCCAGCTCCCAAATACCCCACCAAATATTAATAGAGTCTAAAGGCTCATCATCGCTTTTCTCAAAGTTTCAGTTGTAAACAATAAATTATCTTGTATTCAAATACAATATTTCATTAAAAAAAATTAACCTGAATTATTTTATTGTGGGACAGTTGTACATTAAATCATATGCAAATAATTTCTTCAATATAAAAAGGGAAATGAAGATATGTGTTTGTCTTGAACTTTCACAGAAACGGACACAAAAAATTGAGTTTGTGGTATTTTGAATGCGATACGTCGTGGTCATTGGCAGTTTGTTAGAGAGTTTATTATAACCGAAAATTGATTTTGTCGTTTCCTTTATCCTCCACAAATCCGTGTGAACAAAACGCATTACGTCGCTACCTATCATCGTTCGGTTTATCTAATACTCTTCTTTCGTTTCGTTTCTTTTTTTTTCTTTTTCCTTTCAATTTTCCCTTAGCAATCTAATAGAGGGTTTTTTTAGTTTAAAACTAGGAAATGAATTTGAAATGATGTCTCAAGAAAATTAGAAAATAAATGTATTCCAACTCCAAGTGAGTACGTTGCGTATATATAACGAATGGAAAATCTTCAAACTGTTTAAGCCATAATTTCTCAACTTCCATGATCTCAATTGATAGAAAATTGGTTTTGATTGGTTCCCATTTTTACTGCGAAAAGTGGAAATCATATTCATCTACAGAAATTAAATTCTGTGATCATGGCAATCAGTAAGCCAACAAAGTTAGTTTTGTAATACTGAGTTGTTCAGTCGCCCTTACGTTAAAGAATGACATTATTTCATCTGTAGAATGTATAGAAAATAATTTCGGATTGTAGATTTTAAATGGGCGAAGTTTTCTTTGAAAAGGGTGTGAATCTCTAAAAAAACGTTTAAAGCCCTTGGGCATCAGCCAATATTTTCACCAAATGTTCAGAGTCGAGTCAGTCGACTCAGACCAAACTCGATTTCTTTTCGCCAACTGGTATATAAGTCAGTGGACTAACACTCAGAAGATACAGTTCCGTTCCAACTTCCAAAGCAACAACATGAAGGTAAAGAACTCTTTAAAAAAATATGTCTTAGTAGTAGACCTATATGTAGGATTTTTAAAGAATGATTCACTTATGGCGATATTGATTCAACTTTTTTTCTCGACTTGAACTAAGGTTTTAATTCTCGCTGCACTGGTCGCCGTTGTCGCTTCTCAAGCGTACCCTAAGCCGCAATACCCAAAGCCCACTTACCCCCAACCATCATACCCAAAGCCCGCCTACCCCGAGCCCGCATACCCCAAACCAGCGTACCCATCTCCGGCTTATGCCAAGACCCCCGAATACGTAAGTAATTCAAGAAAATTCGCTTGAATCAATTTATTTATCTTTTTATTTATTTTTAAAACATTCAGGCCCCGATGCCCTACAACTTTGCCTGGGCCGTTAAGGACGATCCTTCCTACAATGACTACGCACACCAGGAGACCGCTGACGACAAGGGTTACGTCACCGGATCTTACCGCGTTCTTCTTCCCGATGGTCGCACTCAAGTCGTCAACTACAAGGCCGATGATTACACTGGCTACGTTGCCGATGTTAAATTCGAGGGTGAAGCCAAGGAGTACAAGCCTGCTTACAAGCCAGCATACCCAAGCCCTGCTTACCCAAGCCCAGCATACCCAAGCCCGGCATACCCAAGCCCAGCGTACCCAGCTCCTAAATACCCAACCAAATATTAAGAGAGTCTAAAGGTTCATCATCACTTTGCACAAAGTTTCAGTTGTAAACTATAAATTATCTTGCTGAATTCAAATACAATTCTACCATCCATTTAAAAAGAACACTCAATTTTTATTAGCTACTAGCTATATATTTTACGGTTTTACAACGATATTCATCAAATGTCGCTATAATGAGTAAGTATAAATAACAAATAATAAGCGATCTATTTTTCTGAAATGGTCACTGATAACCACAAATAATAGGTTGTAAATAGAAGTGCGTTTTTGTTGAAGACGATTATGTAGTGGTCACTGATGCCTGTTAGAACAGAGTAGAAAATTTTTTTTCTTTACTTTCCTCTTGTGAATCCGCGCGAACAAATCGTCGTTTAGCTTATTTTATTATTATTAGGCCTATTTTTTTTTTAATAAAAAATATTAGTAATGCGGTTTTGTTCAAAAATTCAAAAATTCTGAAAATAAATTGAGAATGGTGTTGCAGGAAATTTTTGCGAATTCCAACTGTTTGAGTTGCAGCATTTGTATAAAACGAAAGGAAGAAGATGTTCAAATTAAGCCATTTTATGTATCAACGGCGTAAAAAAATGGTCCCCTATTACTGTGAAGAAGAGAAAGCATTATCATTATATATGTAAAAAATTACTTCAGAGATCGACAATAAAACTAGACAGCAGGTAACACAAAGTTATTGTTTTAATACAAATAGTTCCCAATCTGTTTTTATTTTAATGTTTGGCATATTGATGTAGTTGAACCCAAATAAAAATTTGGGCACCGTAAATTTTGAATGTATACATTGGAGCAAGTTTTTTTAAGGGTGTGAAACCCTTTGAAAAACCCGACGACCTTGGATATTAGCCAATATTTTCACTAAATGCACGAGTGGACCCAGCCCAAAGTTAGTTTCTTTTCGCCGCCTGGTATATAAGCCAGAGAACTCTTACTCAAAAGGCACAGTTTCATTTCAACTTCCAAAGCAACAACATGAAGGTAAAAACATCTTTTTGAATCACATCGGATTTAGTTTAGACATTTTAAACTGATACATATCTAGCAATATTTATTTCCATTGATTTAAATTTGTTCTACTTGAATATACAGTTCATCATTCTCGCTGCATTGGTCGCCGTGGTCGCTTCCCAAGCGTACCCTAAGCCGCAATACCCAAAGCCCACTTACCCCCAACCATCATACCCAAAGCCCGCTTACCCCGAGCCAGCATACCCTAAACCAGCGTACCCATCTCCAGCTTACGCCAAGACCCCCGAATACGTAATTATTCAAGACAACTTTCTGTTTCGTTCAATTTATTAATCTTTTTATTTATTTTTCAAACATTCAGGCCCCGATGCCCTACAACTTTGACTGGGCCGTTAAGGACGATCCTTCCTACAATGACTACGCTCACCAGGAGACCGCTGACGACAAGGGTTACGTCACCGGCTCTTACCGCGTTCTTCTTCCCGATGGCCGCACTCAAGTCGTCAACTACAAGGCCGATGATTACACTGGCTACGTTGCCGATGTCAAATACGAAGGCGAAGCCAAGGAGTACAAGCCTGCCTACAAGCCAGCATACCCAAGCCCCGCTTACCCAAGCCCAGCATACCCAAGCCCGGCATACCCAAGCCCAGCATACCCCGCTCCTAAATACCCAACCAAATATTAAGAATATATAACTGTTAATCACTTTACACAAAGTTTCATTTGTAAACTATAAATTATCTTGAATTCAAATATAATTTTGTCATCCATAAAAAAACGCGATTCTTATTTCTTTTTTACGGTTATTCGACGAATTATATATATTATCAAATATCGCAAGAGCAACTAAAATAAGAGATCTATTTCTTTGAATCTCTGAAACACACCAGTAATAGCAAGAGTAATAGGTTTCAACAGTCCGTTCGAACCTATAACATTTCCTCTTCAACATTTGTTGAAGGTAGTTACGTAGTCATTGACGTCTGTCAGATGTTTTGATTTCGTTTCTTTCTTTCATGAATCCACGTTTACAAAACAAGTTATGCTACCCTTTCATTCGTTTAGTACCGTATGCTAAATTTCTTCTTCCGATTTCTTTTCTCTAACAAAAATGTGTTTATCATTGTGGTTTTTTTTTTTCAAAAATTAAAAAATGTGTCAATATTGTGTGTATAAAACTGTTGTCACAGGAGATTATTTTGGATTTCAACTGAAATTCCTGATACATAGGACAAAATAAATATTGTCAAATTGAGCAATTATTTCTTAATGGGCAAAAGAAAATGGTCCCTATTACTACTGTGAAGAAGATAATTTTTTTTCAGAAAATGGGGTAATTAATATCAGCGATCGACAATAAGCGAAATTGAGCAAAATTCAGTATATTATGAAAAATTGCTCAGCAGCCCGTTGTATGTAAAAGATATAAATAGAATATATGTTGTTGAACCCAAACACAATAAAATCGGTCCATAAATCCGCTATAAATTTTTTAATGTATGAAGTTTAAAAGAAAAAGGACTGTGAATCCCTTTGAACCACTCACAGCCCATGGACATAACACATAAGCCAATATTTTCACAAAAGGCACGAGTTGACCCAACCCAAACTCGATTTCTTTTCTCCCACTAGTATATAAGCCAGTAGACTAACATTCAGAAGGCACAGTTCTGTTCCAACTTCCAAAGCAACAACATGAAGGTAAAAAAAAGTCTTAAAACGAAATACGTTTCAGAATAGGATTTAAAAAAAAAAAATGGTTTACTTCTAGCGATATTCATCTTACTTTTTCGCTCAATTTCAATCACAGGTTTTAATTCTCGCTGCACTGGTCGCCGTTGTCGCTTCTCAAGCGTACCCTAAGCCGCAATACCCAAAGCCCACTTACCCCCAACCATCATACCCAAAGCCCGCTTACCCCGAGCCAGCATACCCTAAACCAGCGTACCCATCTCCAGCTTACGCCAAGACCCCCGAATACGTAATTATTCAAGACAACTTTTTGTTTCGATCGATTTATTAATATTTTTATTCATTTTAAAAACATTCAGGCCCCGATGCCCTACAACTTTGACTGGGCCGTTAAGGACGATCCTTCCTACAATGACTACGCTCACCAAGAGACCGCTGACGACAAGGGTTACGTCACCGGCTCTTACCGCGTCCTTCTTCCCGACGGCCGCACTCAAGTCGTCAACTACAAGGCCGATGATTACACTGGTTACGTTGCCGATGTTAAATTCGAGGGTGAAGCCAAGGAGTACAAGCCCGCCTACAAGCCAGCATACCCAAGCCCCGCTTACCCAAGCCCCGCTTACCCAAGCCCAGCATACCCAAGCCCAGCATACCCAAGCCCAGCATACCCAGCTCCTAAATACCCAACCAAATATTAAGTCATTTTGATTGGTTTCAATAATGTATACCGTTTTTTACTAAATTTTATCTCGAATGCAATACAACTCTATCGTCAGTAAGACAAATTTGCGCAAATCCTTTCTTTTGTTTTAATTTCGTTTCCAGTATTAACTAATGCTTAGTAGAACTGCCTCAACGATTATCTGTCACAACATACGAAGTTAGAAGAATTATAAATTTCGGGTTCACATATGTATATATGATCAGCAGCACGCCACGTACACAATGTTAATTTCAAAAGAAAGTGATATGCGTGCAAACAAACAATTGTTTTTCTCAATGTCGACATTAAAAAGCTGCTACATTGTGGATCGGTACATTTTAATGATTCCCCTCGTTGAGACTTTGAAGAAACCTGTGGAAACAAAACAAAGCAAAAATCCGCATAAATAGAAAGATGACACAAAAAGAACTTTGCGCACCAGCAGGTGGATGTCTGATTTTTGTTTTGTTATTTCAACAAACGACCAGTTGGGCAGACAATGTTTCGTGACGACGCCGAGGCAAGAAGCTTCTTTGTTATCTGCAAACATTATTTCGGCCAAGTTATACTGGAGGCATTAGACTTGAACGGAATAATAGGGACTGGGACCCTCTCCCTTTTTCAGAACCGAAATCAACTTTCTCTGGGAGTCGGCGCCTGTTCACGAGACGTAACGGTGGCTAATAACTTAATACAACGCAATAACAAAAAAACAACACAAAAAAAAATGTGTCCACAAGTGATATACTGCAAAATTTTACGCAAGTTAATTTTTCGAATGAAATTATATCAACATGCTTTTTTTCGTGACCCTATAAATTCCATCCGTTTGGGCATATATTCGAGCATTCACAAAAATATTCGCAAAAACATTCTGAGCGAGGGGATAAATTGCTCAACTCTTAATTTCCATCAAATTCGCCTGATGGGGATCTGATCGGGAAGTCACTTTCCTATTCGGAAAAATAACGTTAAAATTTGTTTTCAATTTTTGGGGTGAATAAAAGGAAAATTTAGCCTTCCGAGAATTGAATTTGCTGTAAGCGATCGACAACCGCAACAGGATTATTAACAGAGTTGAATGATCTCACATGAACGCCTTTTTCTTTTGACGTGACAGATTATAAGACACGCGCACTTTCTGTTCAGCTTCCTGAACAGTTACGATTGCCGTACATACTCTTTGTGACCTATTAGACTATTACGTTCGCACTTGCGGTAAACAACTCACTTTCTATTATGCGATTATATAATATGACAGCAGCGACGGCGAATCTTTCCTATATAGATACTGTTATTCCTGCGATTTCTCCACGTCAAAGTGAAAGTAATCTCGAACTTCGTGTCACGGCATTTGCGAAAATCAACCACATAACGAGTGAATCGATCGACTCTTGTTTATCCATGCGATGTAATATATATGGCTGTGATTCCTTTCTTCCAGTTTTTGGAAAATCCAAACGACTCTGAACACCAAATCTACAGTCACGCGCTAATAATTATTATTTGCACTTAACAAAAAGAATAAAATCAAAGAAAAAATTTTAAACTTTATTTAATTCGCTAGATTGATACGTAAGCCTATACCTAATGTCGTTAGAGGCTCTAGAACTGGATGAACTCTGGCGTCATTACGCCACAAGTAATATTTTTTAAAAAGTGAAAACTTCAGTGATTAAAATTTTCAAATGCGGTACTAAATTGTGCGACAATAATTTTATTGCATATAAATATTCTTCTTCACATAGTAGTTATATAAAATGGGATTTAGGTTATTGCATTGTCATAGATTTCTCCGGGATTTCTCAGGAAAATAATTTAATATCTTGTGGGGTATCTAGGAGGATAAGACGGATAAGTAGGAGGAGGGTAAGAAGGATAAGTTGGAGCTGGATACTCGGACTTGTAAGCGGGTTTGGGATAACTTGGTTTGGGATAAGTTGGCTTTGGGTATGACGAAGGTGCTGGATAAGTTGGATAAGCCGGTTGCTTGTATTCCGGGTAAGCAGCAGCTGGCTTGTATGGTGCCGGCTTGGACTCGGAGAATTGGGCCTCGCCTTCGTATTTCACATCGGCCACGTATCCAGTGTAGTCGTCAGCCTTGTATTCAACAGTCTGTTTGCGACCGTCGGGGAGATCGACGCTGTAAGAGCCGGTTACGTAGCCCTTGTCGTCACCGGTCTCCTGGTGGTTGTAGTTGTTGTTACTGTAGTCATCTTTAACGGCCCATTCGAAGTTGTAGGGCATCGGAGCCTGTCAGCAAACGACAAGAATTATTAGTCGAACTAAACATTCTTATAGAGAAAAACTTCAAGCATCAAGTGTGATAAAAGTAGTTAAGGACTCACATCGTAAGTTTGAGGATATGTCGGGTATGCTGGCTTGGCATAATCCGCAGGAGGGTACGATGGTTTAGGGTAAGAAGGATAGGATGGTTTAGGATAAGAAGGATAGGATGGTTTTGGGTAAGATGGGTAAGACGGAGAAGGGTAAGCCGGAGCAGGCTTCTTAGGATAAGACTGGCCGTTGACAGCAACGACAGCGATGAGAACGACGCAAATGAAGACCTTATTAAGCGAATAATAATAAAAACATTCAGACTTAAAATCAAGATGTTAGCTTTGGATCTGAAGATGTCACTTTACCTTCATGTTGATGTTGTGATGGTTTGGATGAGACTGATGCTTCTAAACGCTGCTTTGCCGAGCTTTTATACTCCTAGTCGGTTCGAGAGGAGTTGCACGACCGGCTTGGTCATGCCCCTTTATTACACGCTTAGATCAGTCACTTGCTCTGTGTGCACTTCTCTGACACATTTTTCTACCCGAGTTCAGAGCGAGCGCTTCACACTGGCGGCCTGCCAAAGGCCTTCCCGTTGGGCATTCCTCGCACCCGCGAGAAAGTTATGCGCCTTCGCTGCAGTCATATATACAGTAATGACGTCAACGCATGCTGCACTGCACGATTCTCCCATCAATCCTTATTATCTATCGCGATTCATTTGTTTGGCACATTGCGAGTGGTGGGGCCAGCAGCCTCGCAGTAGATACGCGTGCTGAACACTTGTACTTTCCTTTCACAGCAGCGGACCTCTCGATGTTTCTCTTCGTTATTCCTGTTTCTGTGACTTTTTATTTATTACCGTGAAAGATTGGTGGTGCGGGAATATGTTTCTCGAAATACCAAACAGGTATACTGAATTTGTTTGTTTTAATTACAAATTTTGTCCTGGTACATCAAATAACGCTTATGTATACATAATAATAAAAATAAACTGGGTTGAATTTTTAATTCATGTTAAAAACTTTTGTTGCGAAAACTCCGTAGGCCATTCTTGTGAACGGAATATAACAAGAATATAACGATGATAAATTATAGACGGGGATTTCCCATCTGTGATATAATTTACAATCTGATCCAGTTTCACTTCAAACGTGGTAGACATGATTCAAGTACGAAAATAGAAACAAGAGCGCTTAATTGATTCTCTTTTCTCTTTTTGACATTATTGCGTACACAATTGACGTATGAAAGGGAGACTGGTCTGCGTCCGTATAAGGATACGCACTTTAAATAAGAACGACTCACGAATGTCCTTGAAGTCAACCACTCGTGGCCAATGAGCAGCAGTGATTTTGTCTACACTGAACCACAAACCCAAAACTGCAATATCGGTTGCATCATCAGACCAAAGCGGTATTTCAATTACGGTCTCTTTTCCCACAATATAGCCGAACAGCAGTGTGGAATGCCCGGTGTGTTTGTTTAGCTACGTTACAGGTCATCGTCCATTCAATTTTTGATAGATATAAAAAGAAAAAAAAATCGAAACGATTTAATCAGCCGAAAGTTTGTTTTATAGCCCAACGTTATAGACAGGCCATTGACACACATACTGGAAACAAAGATTCGATTTCGTGACTATGTAATAATCTCTTCGGTTTAATGAAGAGAGATCCCATCCTAGCAGCGCTAGCAGGTAAGGCAGCAGAGGAGGTAACGCAGCATTGCAATTGTTTCAATTCGGCGCATCCCAAACCGCAAACGCAAATAGAAATGAGAGACGCGCGTGTGATACTTTCTTATCTTCTTATCTCTATCTCCAAAAATTCACAGCTTGGATTTCGTTATGAAATTGTTAGACTTGAAAAAGGATTTTCAGGCCCAGCACAACCCAACCGTTCGCCTTGTTTCCAAAATTGGCTCAAGGGAAAAATAAAGGGAAGAAAGAAAACGAGCGTGTGCCATTAGCACGCACTTGTTAAACCGAGGAATTCGCAATCTAAATTCAAGAGAAGATTTGGAACGAGGTTTCTTGATTGCTCTCTATTATATTTTTGAGCAGTCTTTGCCTGCGCCTTCCTAATTCAAAAAAGTGCATGCAGGGCGTTTTATAATGCAGCAAGGAAGGACAGCCATGGCAAACAAAGACCTCCTTCTTGTTGGAATACCATTTACGACTGGTGACAGGCAGCTATTATCATTGTTTGTTATCGGTCGATCAGATTTTTTTCTTCTGTCAAAAGTGTTCTTGTTTCGTCTTTACTTGAATAAGATGGAGTGACCTTTACTTTTTCTTCTTTTTTAAAATGGTGGTGATTATTGCTGTACAGATGGAAAGTTATTTATGCAATACAAATTACAATAGCAGCTTAATAGAAAGCCAGTTAATGCACTTCTTTTACTTTTGTCAAACTTCAGTGTTACCTATTGCCATTCCAAGGACCATCACGCTTCGTCGATGCCTGAAATCTTTTTTTTTAAATTTATGTTGGGTTGTTATTTGTAAATTGCAGAGACACGCGACCATGCTTTACTATTGTGTAAATTCATCGTGGGACTGATGTTTATGACCGTTGAGTTCAATCGTCCTCAGAGGAATGTGTTCATATTCGACAAAAATCAAGCGCGCATCTGTTCGCATCTGAGGTAGTTGAAAATGCTTGAATAACAATTATACAGCTATAACGGAATAAAATAATTAAGCGGCAGAAAATGCATCATCGCACGCTGGACAGCAGTGAATGTTAAAGAAAAGAGAAAGCTGTAAAAGTGATTCTTGTGTAATTTCAAATATTTCGTTTTTCTTCAATTAATTTTGAAACAATTTCCTTTCCGAAATTGTCAGCCAGTCAAGTAAGTTGCTATCGTGCAGAGTCAAGCAAAATTTATGAATGATTTACTATATTCTTATTTATTAACGATGGCATATAAATCAATAACGTTATATTTTAATACGTTCAAGATGTGGTTATATAGATGGCGAAATCCGGATAACCAAACGAAGCCAAAGTTTCAACTTATAAAGTACTAATACATTGAATTTTGCATTCGCTTTTGTTAGTTAATTCCTGGAATGTCTTAAATTAAGCCTATCTAGTGAATATGGAAACAAATATGAATGAATTTCAGATGATTGTTCATGATAATAAAATTTATTTTTCAACTCTCTATGCAAATAATTATTGGGAATGTATATGTTATTAGAAGAAATCGTCGATATTAATTCATGGTATGAGATTGGTTTTTATCGTTCTAGTAAGCTCCAGTCGAATATTCCTTCTTGTATGGTGCTGGTGCGGAGTAAGAAGGAGGTGTGTATTCCATCTTGTATGCGGGTGCTGGAGCGGTGTACTCGGGTTTATTGTAAACGGGAGCTGAATATGGCTTCTTGTAGGCGGGTGCTGGTGCAGAGTACTCGGGTTTGTAAGAGGGTACTGGGTAAGTTGGTTTTGGGTATGAAGGAGCAACGGCGTAAGAAGGTGCGGGCTTACTGTAAGGCGCAGCAGCTTTGTATTCGACTGGGTAGGTTGGAGCGGAGTAAGTGCCAGTCTGGTATGCTGGGGCAGTCTTATATTCGGGGTATTTGGCTTCTCCAGTGTATTTGACGTCAGCGACGTAGCCAGTGTAATCATCAGCCTTGTAGGTGACGGTCTGAGTGCGACCGTCTGGGAGATAGACGCTGTAAGAGCCGGTAACGTAGCCCTTATCGTCACTGCTCTCTTGGTGATTATAGTTGTTGTAAGTGTAATCATCGTTTACGTCATAAGCGAAATGATATGCCTTCGGCGTCTATCAAAAATGCAATAAAATTGATGGCAGATTCAATTTTTAGAACTTTTACTGGAATGATTGGAAAATATCACTCACGTCATAGCTCTTTCCGTAGTTGCTTTCTTGCTTGTACTCTGTATTATAAGCCATGGGGTATTTCTCATGATATGATCCTCCGGCAGCAGCAACGGCAAGCAAAGCGGCAAAGATGAAAATCTAGTAAATCAAACGAAAAGTAAAATGAGACTTTAAATATCAAGCAAACTAAAGTTTACTGTGAAACACAGGACAAGCAAGAAGAAATTTACTTTCATGTTGAGGCTGTGATAGTTCAGACAAAACTGTACTGCTTCGGTGTTCCCTCTTGATGTTTATATACCATGCACTGACTGAGACCATGCACTTATACCTGCTAGTGACCTGAGTTGGGTGGCAGCCGTTAAGGATTGATTTAGAGCATGGAAAAAAATTTCGGCTTCAAACTCCTTCAACAGTTTACGTATCGAATAATCAGTCCGTTTTGGTCTTGCAAGGTTTCCCATACTTATTCTGTGGCGGGGAAAGTTGACACTGATCTAAAAATATACCACAATGCAATACTCGGTTCAATAATAGCTCTGCTAAATTTAGTTTAATTGTTCAATTAACGTTTGCTGTAGAGAATTTATTTTGAGCAATGTGGATAAATGGGCTCCATGTACCTATTGCTCGACCCTTCTGAATTTCCAAGCTGAGGTTATACTGCGGGTAATCTCTTCATTGGTTCCAAATCAAAGTCTGCTCTAGTTTTTTAACATGAATGGAAAAGTCCATAACATGGTGAAACTTACTACGATGAAAGAGTTGCGCAATACACAAAGGGGAAGGCATGTTGACAAATTTAATGCTGTCTGACTGCATAAGAATATCTTACACAATGTATGCTGGTACGTATATAGAGACTAAAGTGGCTATAAAAAATTTTGTTTCTCGATCTATTTCTATCCGTCTGAGCTATTACTTTTTGAACAATAAGAAGCTATTGCAGAATTTAAAAACTTAAGCATAATAACCTTCAATTCACTGAGACCAGTGATGAAAACAATGTCGATTCAAGCGGAGTCAAGTAGATGTGTACCACCTCAATTGGCATGACGTGGGAATGGATGGTCATTTATCGTTCAAACCCCACTTTCTCCTGTACGAACTAGAATACGAGAGAGACTTTGAGGGTGATCGGGACATAGAAATGATTATTTTCGGTTCAAATGTTTGAAAAACGAGACATGTTTATATTTGCGCTATATTGTGAAAGAATCCTGCCGTGTTATACGTATTCAACCGCACCCAACTCAGGTCACTAGGAGGTATAAGTGCATGGTCTCAGTCAGTGCATGGTATATAAACATCAAGAGGGAACACCGAAGCAGTACAGTTTTGTCTGAACTATCACAGCCTCAACATGAAAGTAAATTTCTTCTTGCTTGTCCTGTGTTTCACAGTAAACTTTAGTTTGCTTGATATTTAAAGTCTCATTTTACTTTTCGTTTGATTTACTAGATTTTCATCTTTGCCGCTTTGCTTGCCGTTGCTGCTGCCGGAGGATCATATCATCAGAAATACCCTGTGGCTTATAATACAGAGTACAAGCAAGAAAGCAACTACGGAAAGAGCTATGACGTGGGTGTTATTTTCCAATCATTCCAGTAAAAGTTCTCAAAAATGAATCTGCCATCAATTTTATTGCATTTTTGATAGACGCCGAAGGCATATCATTTCGCTTATGACGTAAACGATGATTACACTTACAACAACTATAATCACCAAGAGAGCAGTGACGATAAGGGCTACGTTACCGGCTCTTACAGCGTCTATCTCCCAGACGGTCGCACTCAGACCGTCACCTACAAGGCTGATGATTACACTGGCTACGTCGCTGACGTCAAATACACTGGAGAAGCCAAATACCCCGAATATAAGACTGCCCCAGCATACCAGACTGGCACTTACTCCGCTCCAACCTACCCAGTCGAATACAAAGCTGCTGCGCCTTACAGTAAGCCCGCACCTTCTTACGCCGTTGCTCCTTCATACCCAAAACCAACTTACCCAGTACCCTCTTACAAACCCGAGTACTCTGCACCAGCACCCGCCTACAAGAAGCCATATTCAGCTCCCGTTTACAATAAACCCGAGTACACCGCTCCAGCACCCGCATACAAGATGGAATACACACCTCCTTCTTACTCCGCACCAGCACCATACAAGAAGGAATATTCGACTGGAGCTTACTAGAACGATAAAAACCAATCTCATACCATGAATTAATATCGACGATTTCTTCTAATAACATATACATTCCCAATAATTATTTGCATAGAGAGTTGAGAAATAAATTTTATTATCATGAACAATTAGAAATATAGTATTGTTTCTAATGATAGCAACCACCGCACCTCATAATATTCTTTTAAATATTGATGAAAAAGTGTCGTACCGGAAATCGATGCATAGAATTAAGATGTCACATACTCCATTAATTGATTATCGATATCGATTTATTGCTAATTAGAAGATTAGTGTCATCTGCTTTGTGCTTTTGCTTTCGTTTTTTCGTTGCTTTCGTTTTCGTTTACATCTTACAAGCATGAAACAAGTTTTGAAAAGGAGACTAACATTTCTTAATAAAACGGAACGATAACTTTTTGGGACGTCAATGCACGAAAATAAAATTACAAAAAATGTGGTCATCGTCTCATGTGAATAACTTTGGTGTGCAGCTTTTCATGCTCTCCACTCCATGTTTAGCAGGTAAATACTCGAAATAAAAATGGGATGACTGTTGTAGCTTAAATAGAAGAGTAACACTTGTTCCAAGTTTGTGAATTGTTACTTCTTGACTATCATTATTTATCCCCTTAAACCTTTTACTCTGTGCAGATTTAAGGCCAGAGTCAGCCATTGTAACAGCAAAGTTTTGCTTATGCTGGACCTCCAGTCATATGATTTGACTGATGATCTCGTGTCATCAGCAACAATCACAGTATCATTACTTAGGTAATAATTTGTGTTACTTTTATTAACCTGCATGTGACCTGCCATGATTTTTTATGATGCATGACTTGCATAAATACAGTGGAAACTTTCAAATCTCCTGTTTAATAACAATTAGTGTATACCCCTGGTTTACAACTGCTGTCTTGTTTTCAACTTCTTCTTGCTTTTTATTGTTTCTGTAAATATTTTTCGTAACTCATTGTTGATATTTTTTATTTAGATAAACAGCATCTTCTTCAATTGGAGAAACTTCCAGTGTCGACCGAGTTAAGGATCTCTTCAATTCCCCTTCCTTAAATGTCCTCGTGTACGCCCATGTGAATGTGGGTGTATTCACGAGGACTCCGTTTTACCTATCCCTCCTCTGGTGGATTCAACTTTTCTGTGGATGGATGGAGCACCTATGGATGCCTGGCTGTATTTCCCAGGTTTCAAGGTAAGACAAATTCATTTTTGCTTTTTCTTTCTGACTATTGAGTGGCGTTGATTATAAATCGTTGCGGAGTACGATTATTCTTAGGCCATGCAGTTGGTTGAAACTGTTTCATTTTGCTGTTTATGTTTTTCTCAGTCAGGGTTCATGCTCACGTGTAGAACCACTGAAGATCAGGCTTGTTTTCGTACCTCGCAACTTTGTCTGTGGGTTTCAACAATCAAATTCAGAATTATTTGAAATGGAAGCACTTGAAGCAAAGGGAAACTTGAACAATTTTTTCCACCAAGAGGGTCTTGCCGCCACACTGGCACTTCCTGGTTTATGTTTGATTTTACTTTTAGATATTTATAGCAGTCGGACTGCACTTTTGCTGGACGTGTCCAAATAATTTAAACTCATTTTTTACGCCTAACGGACATTGTTGTCACTCAACGTTTTTCGACGCGCGATTTTTAAAATGTTCTGAAATACCCTGATTTATTCCGCATGAAACGAGTACCGGAGACTGTTGACAACCGACAGCCGGTATCTAACACTTGCACGAAGCGAAACATTCCGCCATTCAGCAAATCGTAGAAAGTCTGCGTGCTATCTTCATTGGCAAACGACACTATTGTGCTATCCCCAGCCAATGATGCCCCAGTCTGAGTTAATTTAAAACAAAACAAAAAACCTTTTTGCTTTGCTTTTTAAAACAGGGCGATGCATTTTCTTGTCGCTGGCGCTCACGAAAATAAAAAGGGGAAAAAAAAAAAAAACAGACAAAATAGTTCCATTCTTGGCATTCCGCTACGTCTCGTCTTATTGTTTAACCACCCCTCGACAGTTGCCGTGCTGTCGACTCGAAAGTCGTAAACTTGTTTAGAAACAGCTGATCCTAGTTTGTTATTGTCACCTCAACGGCGGATCAATAAATGCTCTATTCTTGGCCACAACAAACAGCCGCTTTTGAGATTATACGGTAAAGTTGCGGTTTGTTCGCTGTCTTCTGTGGTATGTATTCAACTTGCCGGAAAAGCTTGCTCAACACTATAGGGAAGGCAGCAGATGATGTCGATTTATTTTCGTTTACTCTCACAACAAAATTAAATCAGTTACACAGTGCTGAGATAATATGCCCAGCTTGCTCGGGCTATATGTTGTCACTACTATCTATAGTCAATTGTGAAAACGAAGCGAAAAATAAAAATGGCAAAAAGTAAATTCGAAAATTCAAACAGTCGATCCAAGCCGGTTTGCCATCACTCTCCATGTGTGGATGAGTAAAGAAGGAAACAAAGTCGACCAGTAGATCCAGTAGCCTTCGGGCTTGCTTCCGAATTCGGCCTTGACTTCCGGGGACTGATCCGCATACTGCACCGCCTGGAAATCATAAAATGACGAAAGCGGAGACACATATTTCCGAGCTATAAAATCCTGACTGAGTAATCCCGTCCCCGAGAGACGGGACGGAGTCTGCGTTAAATACGTACTTTGTCCCGGATGGCTAACAAAAGACCGGTCAATGACTTGGCGTCGTAACTGCGTCGCTCGATGAGTTTCTTTACGTAAGGCGTTAGGTATTGTTTCCAGTAGCCACGAATGATGGGCTGCTCTCCGTTTCTCAATTCGGCGACGATGGAACTCTCGCCTCCTTCGGCGACCTTAACCAATTCCGGTTTCAAAACTTCGTCCACCGCTTTGCAGATGAACGCCACGGCCTCTTCACTTCCCATAAAGTACGGATGACTTAGGACGCCTTTTATGGTGATGCGAGTTGTTGGATCGCTGTCGAGCATACGCTTCATGAGATCAACAGCATTCGGATCGTTCAGCTTCTCCTCGGACAAGTGTAGAAATCCAAACAGAATACTAATTCGCCAAAACGATTCCGTGTTTTTAAGCGGGTATTTTAAAAGGCTGAAAATTGCGGCTATAATTAAATTGTTGCATACTTGCTCTGTTGAAGGTGAACAGGACCGAAAGGATGTAGGCCATTGGAAAGCAAATATGCGAAGACGATACCCAACGAAAAGACCTGCGCAAGAATTTCATTAGAACCCACCGAATTTGATGCCCAAATGTACAGTTCAATATTTTTGTTGTTTTGTTTTTACATCGGAAGCCGGAGATAGATCCTCTGATTTCAGTTCGTACTCGGGCGCTTTCCAACCGTCTCGAGCTCTGCGGGTTTTTATGACAATGACAGATATAGACTTCTCATCCGGTAAAGGAATGATAATAAGAAAACAGAACCCCCCCAAAAGAAAAGAAAACAGAATATCCAAGATCCTGTATCCTACCCTTCGATTTCGAAGTTTCCCAGTTTGGCTTTGGGTGAAGGTTTCAGATCGTTGAGCGTTGGTGGCTGCTCGCAGATGACGATGCTTTGTGGATTGATGTTTCCGTGGATGATCTTCTTGTTGTGGAGGTAAGCAACGGCACTCGAGATTTGGCGGAGAATCTCCTTGTGAGTGCCGATCTCCGGCTTAGTCGTTTCCGGTTCCGTATTCTTCCGTCCCTCCACACCCTTGAGAGCTATGACTTCCAAAGTATCGGTGGTGTTTTCAGTCGCAATGTAGCTGCAAGAAAAAGGTATTTCTATTAAGTAAAGACATTCTTTGGATTTTGAGAAGGTAAATAACCGTTACTAGAACTCGTCGTCGGCTTCGGTGATGTAATAACGAGTGATGCTCGGGTGATTGATCTCCTTGAGCACTTTTTTGTCGACTACGGCGAGCGAATTTTTGGCCCGCTTGACGGTAACTGGTGTTTTGCCGTCGTAGAGTCCTTGGAAAACGAAAACTTCGACACTTTTGGCGTTGGTTTGGGCAGACTGAGGAAAACTCAGTTTGCCGAGCGTGGTCCATTGCTGAGGCTGATTAGGAGCGGCCATGATTAGCGCTATTATGACCACAGACTGCGAGTAGTCGGACTGGATCCACTGGCCTAAGAGCGTGTCCTAGGCGCTCGCAAACTACTCCGCTGTCACCTTATTGGCGTTCCGGCTGTCACGTGATTCACGCTCCGCATCGCTGCATGCATCGTTCTCGACGCGATAACGTGTTAACCCTCAACGACCTTAGGCTTTTAGTGCTTGAAATGAGAGCGGGGGGAGGGGGGAAATCCAGCGTTTCGAATTAGACTCGAATAGAGTGAAGACAGCATCGATTTTGGTCATCCCCATAGGAATGGAAAAATGCTCGCCACCACAATCTGTCTAAAAGTGTTGCATACAGCTGGGGGCCATCCCTTAGGAAAACTAATGCAATAAACACTGTAATTTAGTAGTTTTTAAGCGACACTCCTTTGCTTATTTTTACCCGAGAGAGAATCTATTCTAAACTGTGTTAACTGTAAACTCGTTAGTCGTCAGTACAATAGCATCAATCATTTTCAAAACCAAACAGCATTCAAATCAACGTTTACAACTGAATAAATGAAGGCAAAATAACGAATAGTACGTTTAGTTAGACCTCTGCATCTATTTCAGGATCTCACAACTAAGGCTAGAGACTAGACAATGGTATGCACACCAAGGCGGACAGATATAATAATAAGATTTTAATGGGCTTATTTGGGGAATTTTAATCCTTTTAATCCATCCATGTACAAGTCACGTTGGGATTTACCGTATCCATTAATTTAAATGTAAGCTAATAGCTGGCAAAACTGTCGTCACTATTAATTGATACGGTATCCTATCTCCCGCCTACGCCACGGGAATTTGGGTGACACTTAAAGATTTTTCTGCTTGGCAGCCAGTACCCGTAGCCCGTATCTTCAACAGCTAGAAATCGTGTAGGCCCTAGTGCAATCAAATATAGTTGCTTATGACATCACTGGAAGGATCGTTTATTATCAGCGATTCGTTAACACCTCTTTTTTTGCCACTTACAGGCCTCTTCCAGCCTCTTCATACCGAAATAAAATTTTTGTCAACATAAAGAGCGACAACTTGTCATTTTGGAGCAACCTGCTCTACACATCTCACTAATCTGATTTATTATGAGTGATCGAGTGGAACCTGAGGCTCAAATTTAGACGAGTGCTTTAAACTTGGCTCTACAACACCCGTCAAATTATTTTTAGCGCTTGGACTAGGGTATCAAGATTTGACTTCTAGGGTAGATTTCCGTTTCTCACGTAATTTAAGAGATTGAAAATTGTTTAAGTTAAAGTGGCCTACATGTAGCACTGTAGCCGGAACTGCAAAATTCTGAGTAAATGTAAACGTCAAGTAACATGTTTTCGGTTCTCCTTTGAAACTCGCGGAGAACTTTTATGAACTCTTGGAACACTCAACTCGCTCGGAGAAAATAAATAGACTTTGAGTGAGACCGCGTTTCTCGTTTCACCGCTTTTTTCTTCAGCCCTTGCTGTTGATAGATCCTTTTTGGCATGTTCTTTACTTCCTAGCTCGCGATCTCGCCGTTATCAAGAACGGAAATATTAATCAGTAAAAAAATGACAGCCTCATCGTGTCATTTCGATAAGAGATTTTTTTGTTCGTTAATAAGAATGTTGAGTCATAGCCAAAGCCATGATTACGTATTCTATACATAGGACTTAACACTTTCCCAGAATAGCTTATGAATGGCGAAACGGAGAAGCGCTGATCAAATATTAAATTAAACGTTAACTGCGGTCCAGAAATCCTATCAATTCAAAACTCATTAATTTAAGTGATTAGATAACTTGCGACTGTCCATTTTTTAAAATAACGAAATGAATTCATCATCTTTGTCAAAGGATAATTTAACAATTTAAAAAAAAAGTCTCGAAAACAATTCTTGGAAAACAAGACGTCTGCGACTTCACCCTTCATTTTCTTTGGCAACAATCATATGAGTTAACATATTCTAGTCGACATGCGCTACAACAAAAATGACCATCCGGTAGTCACAATAAAAATATGGTTATTAAAGCATCAGTTTCAATTTTGCTAACTGGTAATTTCCTTTTGCCATCCTTGGACAAATTACAAATAATCTTCTTCTCCTTAACATGTAATTTGCTTACGTCATGTGTAAAACATTGCGTCTGTCTTAAAATCCAAGTTGTGACTTTTGTGATACTAGACTTGAAATTAAACTTCGCTAGTCACTGTCTGATTTAAGCCACTTTTTGGTTCCATGACATCTATCAACTCTGGTCTAAGAATGGTCCAGTCACTCGACAAAAAATACTGTACGCTTGTACGGCGTAGAACCGTAGATCCGATCATTCCAGGCGTTAAAAAAAATTCAACATTCCAATTCATTTCTTGCGCTTGACTGTGTCCATTCCTAAAGACAGACGGCTGATGATGATGCATCTCAACGACCATGACGTTAGGTTAGAGGCCTCATCCAATATTTGTGTAAATCAGATTCCGGATCTCAGCATACACGGAAGAAAAATGACAGAGCGCATGTAAAGAAAACAATGTATTGAATTGTTGAGGCTATAAAAACGGTCAGATCACTTGAAAATTCAATCAGTCCCAAGACAACCAAGACAAAATTTCTTCTAAAGCGAAAGCAATTTTGGAAAAGAATTTGAATACGAAGATTTTGCGTGTTATGTTTGTTAAGACATAGAAAACATCCCGGTGACATTCAAGACCCACGAGTTAATAAAGGAATAATAAAAGATGAGATATACAGGCTTGAGAAGATAACGAAAGTTAGCCCTGAACTGCAATTCAAATGTATCTAGTGAATATTAGTTGCTCATTTTGATGCCACAATAAACTGGTCGTCAACTTATTATAAGTGGCGCATTCAATTTGGACGCTGTCTGAATACTGCAAAGCGGCTTTGTTCAATTCGTTATTCTGTACAAATATTTGTTCGAATAATTTCGATAATGTTGTTGCTACAAGTGTGCGTGGAAGAATTAATAGTTTAAGTATCTTTCGAAATATTATAACCAAAGAGAAAATTCATAACGAGTCAACGAATCCACTTATGGACGTGCAGATCGGTCACATAGGTAGAAGAAATAGAGTTACAAAAGTTGAAACACACCAGATGAGGATGAAATTGGACGTAGGTAATTCGCTAGCGGGATTGCGAAGATTTCTTCTTCTCACTAACGACCCCATTTGGACTTTTGAGCGAAAATGTCAGCTCGCAAGTTTTGGGCAAAGCAAATGCCGAGTATCTGGTGCGGGAGAAAGGATATGTTCATTATTAAAGGGGAATCAGTCAATCAGCCAACTATAAAGTAAACCTTTCTATCACATGAAAATATAAATCTTATGCACAGTCCCATAGGAGCACGAGCTAAAAATACATACCGAAGTATTTTCGACTTTGCAAGGCATCTTGCTAGTCCCTAATATGTCCTTCCATGCTTTAGTAATAATCAAATAAAAAAATACCTGGAGAAAAGCTACGCCGACAGCCACGCCAGCCACTATTAGGAGATTTCTTTCAAGCCATTCTTCTCCTGCAGGTAAGCAGCCTTTATCGTTGATGATTTTCGCCACGTCATAGTTCTAATGAGGACGAGTGGAGGGACGGATACAGAGAGAGAATGTTTTGAGTAATACAATATACTGATGCTATTATGTATATCACTGAGGGAATGGAGAAAAGCGATCCAGCAACCACCCACCTAGTAAGATTTCAACAACCTCCGGAAACCATCACCCGTCCCAGTCACCGAAGCTAGGAGAGAGTAAAGCCTGATCATAGAAGATACTAAATGTACTACATATTCGTGCAAACTCCTTTCAAATTTACACTAACGTGCTTAAACCAAATTCAGCCACTTACCTCTATAATCAAATACACGCCCAAATCGCTGGACTGTCGCTAAACATACAGATAAAGTTATGATTACGAGTTCGCTACTGTACCTGTAAAATGGCGATACCAACTGCTGCTCCTGCGACTGGAATGAGGTTAAACTCGACCCATTCTTCCCCTGCCCTCAAACAGCCCCGCTCGTATACAACCGTACTCCGATCGCCTGGCTGTACGTTAACCAAGCAAAATTTGGTTTGGAAAGAAGGTGAGATTAAAGATTCCATATGCCACCAACACCTTATGCTTAATTTATAAGTGCTACCCACAGTGAAAGGTGTTGATAAATATTTGGCGAAATAATGTGATTAGAGTGATCCGAGTTAAAGGATTTTAATGTGAGATAACGTAACTATATATCGTGTTTAGTTTCAAATTCATGGCGTTAGTGGTAGAAGAATGGCATCTGTGCAAATTAATATCCCATTTCATTTTGACTAAGATGAATAGTTCAAGAGTGAAACCAACTGTTTCGATTTTTCTTTCAGTCGTATAAATGTCTTTCGTTATACTGCACGTTAAACTGAAGAAATGGGACATGGGACGCACAAGAAATACGTACTTCTACCCCGGCCTTGGCCTTTTACCCCGGATAAGGGACGAAATGTTGGTACAAAAATTCCCAAGCACTTCCACCAAAACCCATTAAAAATACAACAAAAAAAGCGTGCTGGAATGGTTTAAGGTGAAATTTAACTTTAAAAAATTAAGAAAGAAATCATATTTACATAATCCGGTTTCCTGACGTCGTATCCACACTGCTTGTTTTTAATAATCTCCTAATAATAACCAGGAAAAATATGGGCATTAAATTGCTTGGGTAATTCAAATAAATTATTAAAAATGTCTCAACGATAACATATTATGCATACATTGGGTTGAGGTTTGCAACAACTGAAAGGAACTCCACAAGCTTCTCTGCTTCCTACTTCGGCAGATGAGCAGTTGAAATAAATGTTTCTATCCCAATCCTTGGGTCCTTCAATGCCACAGCATTGCAGCTAGGGGAAATAATTTTTAAAATGAAATATACAAACAATGTAAACATGGATAATTTAGTTACCCATCCTTCTTGTATCCAATCAATCAAATTCTGTTGATCAGGGTCATCCCGATAATGTACAATAAATGCTTGAAATCCTCCTGTGGCTTGTTGTTTGATCTATACAACACAAAATTAACTTTAGATTAAATATGTAAAACTTTTGTTTGTTATTTTGAATGATTTTACCCAATCTTTAAATATAAAACCTAGGATTCCTGCGGTCATTTCGAGTAACAATAGAATTGCAAGGAAGATTGCATACTGAAAAGGAGAAAGGACTAGGTAAACCTTAATGAGAAACAAACAAAATTTAAAACACCATACTGCAGAGAGAAGAACAGTGTTTTCTCTGAGTGCCCCCACACAGCCTGTGAATCCAATAATGAAAGTGACTGCTCCTGCTACGATGAGAATGAAAGCTGGATCTAAAGCAACATTCGTAAGTCTTTGAAGGTTGCTGAATGTATCTTTTTCCGTCCAGGCCCAGATGCCCACAGCCATAATTCCAAGTCCAGTAAGCTAATTACAGAAATAGAAACACACATGAACTTTAATTGAGCACATTAAGTCTTTGTTTGCAGGTTACTCACCCAAAAGATGACATTGAATCCAAAAATGAGATACTTTAAACAACAACTAACTTCACTGTGATCTCGACGATACTTCCTGTTGGACGGCATTTTAGTTAAGATGCTCAACAGTAATTCGATGCCCTAATTTCTCGACATTTTGTATCAAACGGTTGCATCAAGGTTCAATGAAAAGCCAAAAGAAGTAAATGTACTGTTCTCTTTAGCTGCCTCGGGCTCTGTGTATTTTTTTTTTTAACGCAGACAAACAATCGATATCTAACTTTTCATCAATTTAACTCAGTGAATCGATTACTTACGAACGTAAATCGATGAATTGGCTAAAACAAAAAAATGTTTGTTTATGGCTAAAAAAATGTTTTTGACGTTTGTGATTAATATTTTAAAAAGGATTTGGCAATTCAACAATTAATTTGGGGTTAAATAAATTGAGCGCGTACTTCCTGAAACATCAAACATAGAAATAGTTTCTAGAATGGACTAGAGTTCACAGAACCACCAGACATTAACTTATTACGATATTTCCAAATTTTTTTTTTTTTCCAGTTCATGGTCGCAAACTTGCAGGTAACCCTTGAGGATAAATCTTGCATACATGTCGTGCATCTAAAATGTACCAAACCAACTCAGTGACGTCAATTCGAGTTAATTTTAACTCCCAACTGCCAGCGAGTTTTTCCGGTTGTTACGGGAAACGGCCTGAATGTAATTTGTGCGTTGCAACGATTTTAATTGGCTGTTCTCAATAATCTCGTGGTGGTACTGAAGACCGTTCTCACCGCAGAATAATTCAGCAAAAAGAATCAAATAAAATAAAAAGGATGGCAACCTGTCTGCGTATATTGATTACCCGGTCGTCAACGACGAATGAGGTAGGCAGATTCGTTCAAAAAGACTCGCATGATAGCCGCACTCTTCTTCCTCTTTTGAAACTCTCCGTCTTCTCTGTGATGGCCTTGCGATGAAAGTATCAACGAGTTCAATCAAACAGCGTGAAAGGACTGTTTATCACCGTTTTCTCATCTCGGACGTGAGAGTGATAGAGCAACATGACGAACATCCATTAGACAAAGTTTCTTTACAATGTCATCCTTTTCCTCCTCGTTCATTATCGTCGTGTAGCGATAAATATGGAGGAGGTGGTGATGGGGGTTGAATCGAATGTGAATGGGGGAAAAATAGTCTTCCGTTTGAACCGAGAAAAAGATCCTTAAACAGATTCCGGCCAGCGTATATAATTTCGGTCAAATGCTATGGCTGGGGGAAGAACAAATTCCGGAACTGCCGTGTCATCGTTTCAACATAACATATTACGCGTCCAAGAGGGGAAGAAAAATATTTCACGGTCTCGACATTTCCAAGTTTTCCTGTCGTTGTTGATTTTTTAATGTTTATTATTTAGTTAATGTCTCTTATTTTGGCATATGAACGGATGTCACTCGTTTTCCCATGCAGACCGCACACACAACAATACAGTCACGAAAAAATTTATACGGCCAAAAAGTGACACACACGATTAAATAGAAAACGCGAGCAGATTTTCATTCACCTTGGAGAGAAAGCCGTTAGCTCAGATTGAATTGAATTCTACTGTTAAAAAAGGAATAGGAAGTTACGGAGCCAAAGAAAAACTTTCCCAGGCCGGCCGACAACAATTACATATACACATCAGGGTCGCAAAGAAGAAGATGCGGCGGCCGCCGCCGCCGCCGTTCCGTGCCTCGTTGATCTTGATATTCAAAATATTGCTGTGCATTACTATATGTATACTATCTACGTGATGCTACTGGTCGTCCAAAAAAGAAAGCGTTACGGTATATCTTCCATTTCTGATTCTTAACGCTTGACTGGATTCAATTCGACTCACGTCAAACCTTTTCAGACATATCCCCCCATTGGAATAAAATTAAAAAAATAAGAAATATAAGTCTCAAGGGTGCTTTCAAAAAAAGAGATAGGCTCTCAACTGAATGGGCGACGCGTTCTCTCTCGGTTACTGTTTCCTTCAGCCGCACGTGCGTATATTATTCAAGGGATTTCTAAAATAAGTAGCACTAGTCGAGTGCTATTATTTTAGGGGGTCATTTGGCGTTCCGTATTCTAGTGATTAGATTTAAAATTGCGTCGTGGGGTTTCACCATTTCACCGTCGTGGGATTCAAATATGTATAGTTTATATATTTTTCTTTCTTATATTTTACGTCATAAGTATATATTTCCTACGGGAACCTCACAACCCAAATTGATGTATTTTTATTTGTCATTACCATTTTGAAAAAGCCGCCATAATTATTCTTTATTGGCCACCTAGTAGTGGAATTTTGAACTGCTCCATCGAATCATGATTGCTCGTTGTCGTCTGCCTTATTGACTTATTTCCGCGTGGCGTGCTTTATTGAACTTGTTGGTTGGTTAAAATGGTTATGACCGAAGAAAAGAAACTTGAGTGATTTCTTTATGACTATTCCATGAAATATTTGTTGTTAAGACTATGTGAAATGGAAAGAATATAAAAAAATGGACATAGACAAACAGTAAATTAATTTTTTAAGATTAAATTCTGTTGGTTTGGGTACAAAGTGCATTAACAAAATGTTGAGAAAACAGCAAGTTTTTCTGTTGGATGTTGGTTAGTTTACTAAATTTTCATTTAATAATTAACAGATTATGCACACATTATGCAGGGAAAGGGAATTTTCGACACAGACCTGTCTTTACAAAGTCCAAAACTACTTTAGCGTAAGTACCAGTAATCACATTGGTTAGGTGAGCTAAAATTAGTTGTTTGTATAGTTGAGGTAAACCAAGAAGAAGATGAGCCAGCCATCACATTCAAAATTTAATTAGAGCTTGTTAATTGTATTTCTTTAATCATAGACCACATAACAATACATTAGAGTCTGGTTTTTTAATTAAATATTCATATTTTACCACATAGGTAAGGGCTGGAAGAACTGTCAATTGAAGAATGTCAAAATTGTCGGAGATAAAAAAAAGAAAACAGAAGACGGATGGTGACGTCTCTTACTAAAAGATACAACACAGAAGAATATTGTTGAGTCTGGACCTTACCCCAACAAGGATGGTGAAGGAGTCTTGTCCTGTCCTATTTTCCAATTGTTGACTCTCTAAAAAGAACATCCCAATGAAGAAGAACATATCTAAAAAGTTACATGTCAGCAGTTTTCAGCTGCAATGTTGGTGGAAGAATAACACTGGACAGATCAAGCTGAATTATTCACATCCAAAACATCAAACAAAGAAAAAGTGAATCATATTGTTGGAAAATGTTTAGTGACTGTATTCTAGGTAATTGAATTTGTACAAATTTCTATTTTCTAAGCTAATAAAACTGTCTTTATCTTTTGTGATAACGAATAAGCCAGGTGCATTATCTACGTTATCTCCAATAAAACCGAATTAGGTCAAGATTTGTGCATTAGATTTTTCTACCTCGTCATGCTTGAAGCAACAATTGAGATTAACACACTTAGGCTACACCTACTAACATGAGTTGACTCGACACTTTGACGACGCATAATTTTGAGATGGTGTTGTTAAGCCAGCGTCAAAACAAGGTTAAAGGGGAGGAGAGACAAAATAACTGTATCAAGGCTGTTTGCTACCAAACGATGTTGAGTTCAAATTGGGTCAATAAAGGTTACTCCTCCCTTCAATTGCTCCATTTTCATCTGACCTCGAATACTGGAAAATACCACCAGGGGTTTTGCTGCGGGAAATCGGCGTGCCGATGGGCATTCCAGAGGCCAAAAAATGCTCAGTAGTCCACGTATTCGCAAGGTGTACACTTGTCTCTTAGTTTGCTGCTGTAGTTTTGCATCTTCACGCCTTTGCACTTGGATTAATTGCGTTTTATGCATTGCTTACACAATTTGCCGTGGTTTCTCTGTAGTGTTTTGTGTCGTTGATGGTCGTAGATTTCGTTTTACTATCTCATCACTATATCAGCAAAATTGCCTCTGCACTAAAATAGTCTTGTAGTGTTCGTAGATTGATTCACATTATTTGTTGTCCACACCAGTAGCTACCTAATTAGAGTAAGCCAATCTAGATAAGATTAAAGTTAAGCATAAAATAAGGATATTGTAGGTTAAGACGTTAAGCTAACCTAAAGCTATTGTAGGTTAAGCTAAGTTAAGGTTTAAGTTCACGATAGAGTTAGTTGCCAATTTACTGTGGTGCCTCTGTGGTGTGGAAAATTCGTCTTTAGCAATCCCCAACCCTTACGTGTCAACTAATAATCCTTTTTCTTTCACTTTCAGGAAATTGTGAATCTAAATTGAATGTTTTAGCTGTATATTTTCTATTTTTGCTTAATTGATTGTGGTTTAAAAAAAAACTATAAAGTTTATCCACCATTTGTCGTTGATGTAATTAGGATCATGGACCGGAGAGGATCGCCGCCGCCACTACAAGATCGTCGCTTCAAGATAGGACCCTGGCCCACGGGTCGAAGGTAAATTTCATTTGCTTTCAAATGCCTTAAACTTCTTTTATTCATGTTTTTTTTTTAATTTTCTTTAGACTGGAGAGGATGGCCGCCGCCACCGCCGCCGTCACCACTGGAGCCGCTTCAAGATCGCCGCACGCTAGGACCTTCGCCAATGGATGTCAGGTATATTGTTTTCTTCTAAGTGTCTAACCATACTTTTTTTATGTACTCTAGATGGGACCCAGGACCAAGGAGGATCGCCGCCGCCACTACAAGATCGTCGCTTCAAGATAGGACCCTGGCCCACTGGTCGAAGGTAAATTTTTATTTGATTTCAAATGCCTTAAACTTCTTTTATTTATGTTTTTGGATTTTCTTTAGACTAGAGAGGATCGCCGCCGTAACCACTGGAGCCGCTTCAAGATCGCCGCACGCTAGGACCTTCGCCAATGGATGTCAGGTATATTGTTTTCTTCTAAGTGTCTAACCATACTTTTTTTATGTACTCTAGATGGGACCCAGGACCAAGGAGGATCGCCGCCGCCACTACAAGATCGTCGCTTCAAGATAGGACCCTGGCCCACTGGTCGAAGGTAAATTTTTATTTGATTTCAAATGCCTTAAACTTCTTTTATTTATGTTTTTGGATTTTCTTTAGACTAGAGAGGATCGCCGCCGTAACCACTGGAGCCGCTTCAAGATCGCCGCACGCTAGGACCTTCGCCAATGGATGTCAGGTATATTGTTTTCTTCTAAGTGTCTAACCATACTTTTTTTATGTACTCTAGATGGGACCCAGGACCAAGGAGGATCGCCGCCGCCACTACAAGATCGTCGCTTCAAGATAGGACCCTGGCCCACGGGTCGAAGGTAGATTTCAATTGATTTTAAATGCTGAAACTTCTTTTATTAATGTTTTTTTTATTTTCTTTAGACTGGAGAGGATCGCCGCCGCCACCGCCGCCGTAACCACTGGAGCCGCTTCAAGATCGCCGCACGCTAGGACCTTCGCCAATGGATGTCAGGTATATTGTTTTCTTCTAAGTGTCTAACCATACTTTTTTTATGTACTCTAGATGGGACCCAGGACCAAGGAGGATCGCCGCCGCCACTACAAGATCGTCGCTTCAAGATAGGACCCTGGCCCACGGGTCGAAGGTAGATTTCAATTGATTTTAAATGCTGAAACTTCTTTTATTAATGTTTTTTTTATTTTCTTTAGACTGGAGAGGATCGCCGCCGCCACCGCCGCCGTCACCACTGGAGCCGCTTCAAGATCGCCGCACGCTAGGACCTTCGCCAATGGATGTCAGGTATATTGTTTTCTTCTAAGTGTCTAACCATACTTTTTTTATGTACTCTAGATGGGACCCAGGACCAAGGAGGATCGCCGCCGCCACTACAAGATCGTCGCTTCAAGATAGGACCCTGGCCCACGGGTCGAAGGTAGATTTCAATTGATTTTAAATGCTGAAACTTCTTTTATTAATGTTTTTGGATTTTCTTTAGACTAGAGAGGATCGCCGCCGCCACCGCCGCCGTAACCACTGGAGCCGCTTCAAGATCGCCGCACGCTAGGACCTTCGCCAATGGATGTCAGGTATATTGTTTTCTTCTAAGTGTCTAACCATACTTTTTTTATGTACTCTAGATGGGACCCAGGACCAAGGAGGATCGCCGCCGCCACTACAAGATCGTCGCTTCAAGATAGGACCCTGGCCCACGGGTCGAAGGTAGATTTCATTTGATTTTAAATGCTAAAACTTCTTCCATTAATGTTTTTGGATTTTCTTTAGACTGGAGAGGATCGCCGCCACCACCGCCGCCGTCACCACTGGAGCCGCTTCAAGATCGCCGCACGCTAGGACCTTCGCCAATGGATGTCAGGTATATTGTTTTCTTCTAAGTGTCTAACCATACTTTTTTTATGTACTCTAGATGGGACCCAGGACCAAGGAGGATCGCCGCCGCCACTACAAGATCGTCGCTTCAAGATAGGACCCTGGCCCACGGGTCGAAGGTAGATTTCAATTGATTTTAAATGCTGAAACTTCTTTTATTAATGTTTTTGGATTTTCTTTAGACTAGAGAGGATCGCCGCCGCCACCGCCGCCGTAACCACTGGAGCCGCTTCAAGATCGCCGCACGCTAGGACCTTCGCCAATGGATGTCAGGTATATTGTTTTCTTCTAAGTGTCTAACCATACTTTTTTTATGTACTCTAGATGGGACCCAGGACCAAGGAGGATCGCCGCCGCCACTACAAGATCGTCGCTTCAAGATAGGACCCTGGCCCACGGGTCGAAGGTAGATTTCAATTGATTTTAAATGCTGAAACTTCTTTTATTAATTTTTTTTTTATTTTCTTTAGACTGGAGAGGATCGCCGCCGCCACCGCCGCCGTCACCACTGGAGCCGCTTCAAGATCGCCGCACGCTAGGACCTTCGCCAATGGATCTCAGGTATATTGTTTTCTTCTAAGTGTCTAACCATACTTTTTTTATGTACTCTAGATGGGACCCAGGACCAAGGAGGATCGCCGCCGCCACTACAAGATCGTCTCCGCCGCAGCAAAGGACTTCGAAGATCTTTAAATGGTACGGTATTACTTTTTCTTGCCTAAGGTTGTGTGAGTGTTTTATTGTGTTAAATGTGTGTTTGTGTAAGTATGATTTTCTTGTTTATTCCCTCTCCAATATAACCTGAACCACCTTAACCACAATTATGGCATATCATTATGGTCTAGAAACAGTAGTCACTTTGGTTTTGCTGCTGGTCTAGTTTTACTTTATTTATAGTTTTAGTTTAGTTTTAGTTTAGTAGTTTTATTTTAGTGTTCTAGACGGTGGATTAGTGTTGTAGTTTAGTTTTGATTTAGTTTTAGTTTAGTTTGAATTAGTGTTTTACTCGATGGTTTAGTTTTATTACAGTAAATATTCGGTAACAATTTAGGTTGTTGTTATTGTAGTTTGGTTTTTAGTCTTTTTATTTTTTTATTGTTTTCGAAATTTTGAAAGACACATATCTGGAATCTGAATTCTGATCATCACAATTTTTCCACACATATCTGAAGTAATTTTGTTTGGCAACGTCATATACTCATATGGATCGCATGTACGCATCATTCGTCAATTCGTCTGTGGCTTGTTCTGGTCTGATCTGTTCGTTCGTATTGTTTCTCCCAACATTGGGAAGAGTGAGTGACTTACACTGCGTTGAAGAATAGAAGGAAATTAATCATTTTATAAATAAACAATTATGTGAAGGTTCAATCAATCAAGTATCAGGAAAGTTCAAAGTGATAAATTATTGCAGTTTGAATCTGGTTCAAACATGGACATAAATTTCAAAAGTTGTTTTAAAACTAGGTAACAAACCAGCCTTCACATTCAAATTGTCCTCAATGCTCAAGAGGAAAATATACAAAGAGCTTGTGGGCTACAGGCTGAAGAAGAAATGCAAGATTGGGGTTACAACATTTTCCGATATTGAAAAATTTGCAATCACTACTACAATGATTTAAGAGGATTAATTGCAACAGAATCCAAACCGAGTAACAAAAAAATTATTGAAGGTAAACATTTCCTCTTTCTTTCTGATTTTATGAAACATTTCTGTTTGCAACTAAATTTTCAACTTGACAACTCTAGAAAATCCAGAACAAGTCATCTCTGTTGAAAGTTAAATCAAGCTTCCGCAATGAAGTGCAGCTCATGGATTAGGGTGTGTTGACTGTTGACTCCACACAATTCTATAAAACCAGGAAAGAAAGATCTCATTCTCATGCAGTGGCAATAGTTGAAGAAAAGTTGTCCCAAAATCAAGAATTGACACAGAACTTGACACTTGTAACTTCAAGCAACCCTTGAACTTGTGTAACTTAAAGTTTGAAAAGGATTTGAATAGAGAAAACTCTCAAAACATTTGAGAAAGAGCTGAAACACGGAATTCCAATGGGTCAAAACTGGAGAGTTCTCATTCATTGGCGCCTACCACATCTTATTGGTCTCGGTCTACAACGGAAGAAGAAAATGCAACCGATGTAGGGCGTTGATAAAGTTGCACTAATCCCCTGACTGCAGAAGAAGAGAGAACCAGGTCTTCTTTTAATGGCTTCACCCGATGGCTTTCACGTGACACGAGTCTTCACATATTGCTGAATTCGATTGACGACTCGTTTTCATAAAAAAAGGACAACTACGCAAGCGGACCTCAGGCGAGAGACGATTTTGAAAATGGTTTATCCCGACTGCTAGTTCAGCAGACGAATCTAGGTTTAGAACTTGATAACATTACTGAACAGTCAAAGCCTTCCATCAATTCCTGCTGAAAAATGAAACTTCGTTCTCGGCCTACGTTAGAAGAGTCTTTGATGGTCGACCATCCGTGCAACTAGAACACGCCCGAAGAAAAATTACCGACTTCGACGAATCTTTATACGCTCACGTGTTCACTGAAGAAGTTGATCGTTTTATCGTGACACGTGATCGGCAGGCAGTGCTATTGCAGAAGATTTTGCACTTGACGTCATCCCCGAATTTGTTTTCAAAAATGCTTATTTGGAAATGGGTAATTCTCTGGTGGTCCTTCAGCGAAAATCGATAATTTGGCAGCCATCGTCACTTCTGCCCCAATTACAAGAACCCATCCTTGCCGATTTGTTTGGTATGTCACAATTTAAAATTACATGCTTCTTTCTCTGATTTGAATTTATATTTTTAGAATTACAGAAGAAAAATCGAACGTTGGCTGAGGCTCGGTCTGTTCTAATTTCTGCCATAACACGTCTTCCCTCGTGATACCAAGCCACTAATCACAAGCAAAGTGGGCAATCATTCAGATTCACACTCACATTTCCTAAACTGAAATTAGAAACGAAACGAAACGTTAATCAGGTTAGTGCTGCAACTACCCTTTGTACTTGCTTTTACCATAGAATTTTAACGCCACTCGCATCTGTGCTAATTATATAACCCAATTACAAGATGCGGAGTGAAGGGCTTTTTTTCCCGTTCGTAGCACAATATTTTTTGTCAACTTCCCCTGTATAAGATTTGAACTCGCCCCGGTGGCCATGCTGCAGCAGCATGTGCATATGGTGGTTATCAATACCACTGCTCAGTTATCTTACAAACGAATGCATATTACATGTTTGACATATGCAAAACGCTCTGTCCCTGTACCGTCAAGTCCCACACGCAACTTCGTACTATGCAATAGCAAAGGTACAGGAATACGAAACCATTTCATTTCCGCTCAGCTACCGAGAGATTAATGAAGTGATGCTGTGATAGGTTTATGAAGTAGCTATATTTCGACAATCCTGATATTTTTTTGTAATAGCGCTACCAACTTGTACCGTAAAATTTAATATCCCTTTTTTTACTATCCTAGTTGATCTCTATTCATTCCGATTCCCTTACTACCCTTCTACTCAACTGTCAACACCTTTCACTCATATAGTTGACCATTTGGATGATCAGACAAAATCTCTTAAAATTTGAAGCAGAAATACCAGAGTAACTAGTCTGTTTTACATTAATAAGAGACTACGCCAGTTTTCGTTGTGGCTAGTCATGCAGAATCAGCATTTTAGAGCGTGTGGTATTCCTCCGTGCATTTACATTTCTCGCATACATAAGCTGTTCATAGATCTAGACTTAGAAAGTTCTCTTTTATTGCGCCTTTTTTACCATTTGTTTTCAATTATCTGGCTCTTCTCTTCCCCCCCCCCCCCTTTTCAACGAAGAACTGCGCTTCACTTTCTAAAACAAGAACTTAGGGTAAAATAAAAACTCTTTCGAAGTTCTATTCCCGGGTGTTCAACAGCTCGTTGTTTATTCCCCCTCTCTCGTTATGCAACAATTATGTGGTAGTGGCCTCAAATTCTTGTTAATTAGAACAATTATTCCAATTTCCAATTGATTTACCGAAAATTTATTTACTTTTTAAAATAATTTCCCTTAACTGTTGAGTAAAATGTGCCGAGGTAACAGTAAATAGCTACCATAGAAGGAACAAATACGATTAGAAAATATTTGCACTAAACTCAAGCTTGTTTACAATGCAGTAATACGCAAGACTTCCGCGTCTTTGGGTGCTGTACAAGAAGGTCGGCGGTGCGGGGACCATCAAGCATGGTTAGACAGTCAAAATCAAATCAAATGCCTTAGATACATCAGGGGAGGTCCTACGTGACGATCTTTGAAACGAAGATCTTGAAGAGACGATCTTGAAGTGAGAAGAAGTTGTACAAGGAAGGTCAGCCAATCGGAAGTTGAAACGCCCAACAAAGTTGGGTGTGACTGCAAAGTGGAGTGGGTATCGGCCTTTCGTCTCATGACCTTATTAATAATATTTAAACCTTTTCTGGTACGAGATTGATTTCTTTCCTCCGATTAATGCTTATTTCAAGGTGATCCCGTACACTGATTTGGCTTTTTTTTGTTTACCTGTTTAATTACCATTGCCAACCTGTCGAGGATGTTTACACCAGTTTACGCAACACGCTTATGGTGTTTGCCTTTCTCTTTTTCGATTGTAGAACTGTAGTAAGGTTTTTTTTTCTTTTTCCATCAAAGGGTGACAACCAACATCTCTTTTATGAGAGAACGAAAAACGAGGTGGGAGCAAGAGTGGACTGGTTAGTCTATATAAACCCCGTTTGGCTGTGGACGGGTCCATCGAGTGTTCAACTCAAGAACGAATTCCACCGACATATTTCGGCGTAACAAGTATTTTGTACAGGTAATTTGTATTGTTATTTTATTTTTTGTATTTTATCTTGTATTTTGATTATTTTATTTATTTTTATTATTTATTTTTTTATTTTTGCTAGTTTACATTTTGTTTGTATTTTATTCGAATTTTTAACAGGTATTTTGTACAGACATTTTGGCGTAACAGTCGTTTGTTACTCTTCACTCATCAACCACGGTATTAAAAATTATTCTAATTTTAAAAACAGTTTAAGTTATAATATTTCTAAGGATAAAGTATTTCGACGCAATGTCATGTATTTTATTTATTTTTATTTGTTTATTTTTATTTATTTATTTTTTCATAGAAAGATTGCAGTTAATTAAACAAAGACAGAGTTTGTTTCGCCATAACAAAGAGTCTAGGGAAAGCCCCGGACAAACCCGTTCTTGTTATAAGAACACGAAGCATTTAAGGAAATGTTTGCTTCAGCCATAATATTTGCAGCTGCTGTCCCACTGGTATTGGCAAACAACGCGCCAACCTATTCTAGTGATGTCTCCAGTACGGCCGACAATTCGTGTGAGAATTATCCTCCGCTTAGTGGTGCAAAAGTTCCACAAAATGGAAAAGCGTCTAATTCTTCTTATCCTGATGATGGCTGTGGAGACTATTCTGTCCGATTTAAGGGCGATGGATACTGTTATTCACTTCTGAAGAAAGGACCTTGTGAGAATGTGTTATTTTGGATTACGGTCGACCCGTATACTTACGAGGTGGGATTTTAATTCTTTTTAGAATTAATAGTTTGTTTGTATTTTATCAAACGTGACTTTTAGGGAATATGCACTCCTCGCCTTTGTGGCAGAGAAAAAGTGTTCGTCGGTCGAGATGGTCTTTGTCACGATGTTTACGATACTAAAGAGTGTCGCGGAGGTAGGCGTCTTTATTACTCGGCTTACGGAGATCCAATTTGTGATTGTCCTATTGGGCAATATCCATTCCCATCGGAAGAAGACGATTGCGTTCCTTTATTTACTCAAGGTGCAGTAAACGCCAATTTTCCCAAATTATTTGTTAATTAATTTTCTTTTATCATTTTTTTTAAGGGCCGTGTCCAACCAATCAGGTTGTATCCGTTAGTTCATCTGGTAAATTAGAGTGTTTCCCCAACACTTGTCAACTTGTTGATAGATATCAGGACTGCCTCCTGCAATTGGTCCCAGTTAAACAATCAAGAATAAGTAACGATGACAACGGCGATGAATATGGATACTGCTATGGGTTAGGCACTCGTGGACCTTGCTCACCTTCTGAACTTTTTGGTTACAACATCTTTCACTGTCAGGGAGAGTGTGTTGACATGCCCTAGAACGCCTTACTTTTCTTCTCCGGAAGAGAATGCAATTTTAGATGATGTCTTTGATCGGGCCGCAAACGAACCCATAAAAACAAAGAATAACAAAAGTAATACGTTTTTATGTGCACAACGGTTATCAAGAAAACGAAGACAAGGTATCAATACTTTTGGGATATTCCAACAGACAAGTAGAATTCCAACATCTCTCCTAAATCCCTGTCAACCTGGCGGTCGAAACGGAAATAATTTCAAGTGTGCAAATCCTTTGGTGTAAGTTATTTATGCCCGCATTTTAGCAAACATTTAAGGACGCTTGATAATTTAAATTTATGTAATAATATCTTCTTCAGTCCTAGTAGACCCATACGTGACGTTAGTAAGCCTGTCAGTCCTGCTTTCGGTTGCCGACCAAATGATTTCTTGCGAGCTACTGGACAATGCGGTAGCAACCGTGTGCCAGCTAGCTGCGGACCTTCTTACAAATTCATCAAAGCTACAAACCAATGTAGACCAATTCGCTTTTGAATCAAATTCGCTTTGTAATTAAAGAATATAGTGGATAATCCTGAAATTCAACACAACTAATTTCGTAATTGATGCGAAAATACAAGTTTCTTAATATCGTACAGTTAGTAAAATCACTCAAGTTTTCTTTTGTTCAAGCTGACTTAATTTAACTAAGAAATTTTATAGTATACGTATACCAACATGATGAATAGGTGACTGCTGTTTGAGACGATTTCTGCGAAATGATATATGGAGAAGGTAAGCGGTGAACGTGATTAGGAGCACATTGTGTGTACGGACCGATGCAACTCACATTCAGACTATAAGCACAATATTTTCAAACCGATTTTTTTAACACTTAACTTCGGATTGGAGGAAAGAAAGGTCCAGAAATCCCCCACTAGGTGCCAGTGCAGTTTAACAACAACAACAGTTAAACAACAATGGCTGCCATTCCCTATATTGCTAACTGTGCTTAGTGGTCTTCTGTGCCGTTTGTCTTTCACGTTTCGATGCAGTGTTAACTGTTAAGGTGAATATTTTAAAATGTTTTAGCAGATTAAGTATTGCTAAACCCAATTAGTGGGTCATGCCGACTACTTCCGCGTATTTAAAGTTCACACAGTTTAAGTGAGTGCTAACTAAAAAACTAAGTGTTAACTCAACCCAAAAAAAAGTCGCAAGTCACCATGTAACTTGGAGAAAATATTACGTGAGTATCAAAGTTACTTGCCTTTAATTTTTATTTTTTTCAAGTAAGTGTAAACGAGCTAGAGCGGACATTGTTTTCATGTAAACGTTTCTTTTTCCTGGCGCTAGACGGCAAAGCCTTTGATCATTTTCCGCTCAGTTTAGTTTCGTTAACTTTGCACACCTCTCAAGAAATTTCTCGCTGCTACCACAAGGAAATTTTGGGTGATGGCTGACAGTTTCTGTTTCAGCAACAAAGCTCACTTGTTAGTTTTTAATAATAATGTGCTTTTTTTCTACTTCCGGTTTTCTCATTTCTGTCAGTAGTTAAGTAAATATTCATCTGACGCACAAAAGAACCACATATTCGTGATCCTCGTCAAATTTGTGGTAAAGTTCATGTTGTTTTTTTTACGTACGCGTACTTCCGGTTTCAAGAATTTTCCTGAACAATAGTTCAGGAAAATTCTCGATTTTGGCCAAATTTTGGATTTCGTTGAAATCACACCTAATCGACCCCAAATTTCATGGAGATCACGAATATTTGGTTTATTTGGTCGGCAGCTCAATGGTTAAGGCGCTATCGCTTACTTCCGGTATACTTCCGGAAAATTTGCATGAAAGTAGCAAGTGAACTTTGTTCTCTGTACAATTCTAAGGATTGAATGCTAGATTTTAGCTAACAAAAATGCTTTTTTCAAGTTTTGTGAGTATCTTAAGACTAGTCCTTCAAATACTGAGTTTTGAGACGTGTCAAAAATGTCAAATAGATGGCGTGTTCATTGTGTTATGGAATGGCAGTTTGCTGTCAAAAGTTAAGCTATCCTTTCTTTGACAATTACCAATGAATTCATAGGTAAATTCGAGTGATTTCGTCTCTAACTTGTCGGTGATGTGTTCTATTCCGTGTATATGTTGGATAACCTGAATGTTTCTCATCAACTTATAGGAGTTAACGTGAAAGGGTCGTGGCCGTAATACAGCCTACTGCCTACCGTCAACTATTATGTTCAAAATCATAGTATTCTACTGAATGTGCCATCGAAATTATACAGGTAACAACCAACACTAGCTTTATCCATTTCATGTATTGCTGAAACATGTATTCTTCTCGTCTTTTATTAGGAGTCATAATTATCTGCTGTTTGTATTGGACTTGCTAGATCACCAACCCCAGCATAGACCAATCTCTCATTTCTTTTTCTCGAGAGAAGATCTATGACTGATTGGTGTTTTCATGTGTAGGTTCACTTATCATGTCACTGAACTTTTTCCGTTGCAGTCTAATATGTATTTAAAGTATTGATCTCCACTTATGTCTATCTAATGTTTAAGAGACGCTTTTGAGTGTATACTGATAATTGTTTATTCTTTTAGATCATAGACGTCAAGCACATTGATGACAGAAATGATAAACAAGTTGATTTTTTTTTATTTTTTTATTTACAGGTTCTAAACTCTAAATTTAGTCATGTCCTTTCAATAAAGTCAACAAGGTCCCTTGTTTACTAACCTGTTGGCTGCTACCCTTGAATCTCCCTTTTTACTTTCTTAAGCGGGCCATCTTTATTTAAGGTATTGCTTATTCTGTCGCTACAATCTTGCTTGAATATTATTGCCATCCAAATAAATGTTCATTCTGCTTACAGGGTATTCCTTCGCTACTTGTCATGGACTTCATCCACTGGTGAAAACCGACGAGAGAATGCAGTAATCCAAGACTGATAAATTGTGTAGTTAGGTTCAATTACAAGTGCATATCTGGGCTCCCTTCTTTTCTGTGGCCCCGTTTCCCTAACTAACCACTAACCAACGCCCGCCGGTGGTCACTCACCCGCTGTGAAACCAGGAGGAGGGGAGGGCTCTGGTCGAACGGGGACTTGGAAGGCGCATGATCCGACGAAAACTTTTGGAGGGTCATGAGTCTAACCCGGAAGCCTAGTATGACTACATCTCCCCGGAAAAACTTGCCTCGTACTTCTCTCTTCTTCTCGGTCCAGATAAATATCTCTGGGGGCCGTAGACATGTCCTATAACAGCATGTGCGAGTTAAACAAAGCAACCCACTACCCAATGAAACAAAAAGCCATGGTTTATTATTTGCGCAAATCTCCGTCAGTCAAGTTACAAATTTTTCTAATTCAACAACTCACGTAAAATTTTGCATCTAGTCTTATTAGTGCAAATCGCGATTCCATCATGTGTTTGGTAGTTAAGAAAATGGTTGTTTAAAAAACAAACAATGGGGTGTTCTGTGTAGCCAAAAAAACTCACCATTGTATGTTTTTTAAACAACCATCTTCTTAACTACCAATCACATAGGATCGCTATTTGCACCAGTAGATTAGATGCAAAATTCGACAGAAGTTGTTGAGTTTGAAAAATTTGTAACTTGACTGACGCAGATTTCCGCAAAACTAAACCACCGCTTTTTGTCTCATTGCCGCGGCGGTGGTGGCGGGTTGCGTTTAACTCGTACAGAAGAAAAACGTCTTGAACCGGACGCTCTGTTTATTGAATTTTTTGAACATTTTAACAAGAAAATAAAAAAATTGGTTCATATAATATATTTATTTTTATTTATTACAGATATTACATGGTTAAGGTTTAACATTGGTTTATAGGGTTAAGGGTATAAATTTAAGGGTTAGTGGTGTATGTTTTCGGGGTTTGAAGGATTGGAAGGTATATGTTTGTGGGGTTTGGAGATTAATTGGTAGGGCAACATTTGTAGGGTTATAGATTAACTGATTTTTTATCCAAACTTGAAATATCCTCCCCCTCTCCAACATCCTCCACTTTCCTTTCCCAATCCCGAAAACATGTTTATTATTTGTTGACATAGACATCCCATATTTGTTTTTGTTGCTTCTTAACTTATTAACGGTAAACTGCAGTCACGATGACAATTTAACAAAATAATGATGCGATTTCGGTACCACGACACCAGCAGTCCAGCACCAAGGAACGGCTAATTGAATTTGATGCAGAAAGATCTATCACCAGCAGAGGCTGAAACAACGTACCACAGCGGACAGCAACAAGCCAACAACGCGAACAAACACGATAAACCTGTAACCATAATGAAATGAATTAATTTTCAGCATCAATGGAAATGCTGTCAATCAGTCAATGAAAAGATGAATAAATGTCACTTTATGTGGTTTTAGTTATACCAAATATTTGGAAAACAATATCTGATAGCTATTGTTCAAACAAAAACAAAATGTGTGATGTAGACTGCAACAACGAATATGTTATGTTAATCCTGCTTTAAAAAAAATTAGTTACTATCAAGTAATGAATTCTCATGCGACGATAGAAAAAATGACACAAGTACAGCTAAACATCTCTCATTGTCAGTTAGCGAGCTTTTTGTTACCGCCAGACAATAAGAAGGTTGATTGAAATAATTACTTCAGTTGTTCATGTTTCTTCATTTGACGAAACACACAGCAGTACAGGTAGCAAGAGGAACACCTGGCTGCATTAAATCCATGTGTACATTGGCAGCAACGACGAAGCTCAGACTTTCCCAGACTGTTAATCACAAAAAAAAACTCAATTACTATCAAGGACACAAGCATCTCAAATGACAAAAACAAAAATGACAGAAGTTAAAGTTAACTACGCAATCCTTCAGAAAAAACGTTGCAAAGGAACCTACAGCTAGCAAGCTTTTCCAAGGTAGACAACTAAAGTTCTACGACAGGCAAGTTAAGACATAGTCAGTAGTCACCAACTAACTAAGTCTCACAGTTAGAAAGTTGAACATATTTACCTGATTTGTTCTGAAGTGATTCTTACAAACAGCCGGTACAGGAAAAAGAGACGACATCTTGGCAAAATGTACAGATGCTCAGGTTCTGCTCAGGCCACATGATCAGCTGGAATTTCCAAGTAGAAATTATAGGCTAGGTTACCACACAAATTACTAAATTCACACACAAATAATTAGGATTCAGTAACATCTAACAATCAAAACGGGAAATACCATTTTTATGAAGAAAATTTGAGGAAGGAAAATACGCCGTACGGATACGGATAACGATACGCTTTCAATCAGTGCTCGAAAAAAAAATGGCGGCTAGCTTGCGTAACGAAGACTTATTGTTCCATATCAGTAGTTGTAAATGTGAATCATAGATGGCGACGAATTTTGTATTTTAGTCTGCTAAAGAAGAAGAGCTCTTTTTATCGATTGCTCAATCGTAGCCTCGTAGGATCCTCCCGTCCTTCAACAATGTGGTTAAAACAAAGCAGGCAATGTTCTAAATGTTTGAAATAGCCCAGGACTATCCTGAAGAGGGTTCAACAACATAAAACATCATATATATCAAGTAAAGAGGAAACATTTTCATCTCTTTCCAAATCCATATCTAATGAAATCTTATTGACTTTTGCAGATATGACAACACTTAAGATGAAGAATTTAGCCCTAACTGTTGATGTGGAGTTGGTGCTAATTTGCTGCCATTCCCTTTCGTGATGTTTTCAATGTCAAGTAATGCACATTAATAGCTGGACGCTGACAAATTGTCACTCGCACCTGAGGTAATTTTGCAGTTAACTGTTGTGATGAGCATTTAACTCATTGAATTGTTTTTTTTTCATATATTTCTTAGAACAGGCTGGTGAATTCTGAGCTTCTTTGTGTCAGTCCAATGTGCTATGTGCAGATGGGTTTGTTGCAGCCAGCCGGTGATAGGTGCTTTTCTTGCTACCTGTACCAGCTGTATGTTTCTTATCGTAAAAAACACTGAACAGAATGAACTGAACTTCAGAAGAATGAAGGTAATTATGTTGAACAGCTTTCTAACTTGAATGCTACCGATATTATTAGTTGATGACTAGTTCTTTGCTGATGCTTGCTTTTTATGATGGTAATATAAATTCTGTTCTTCATTCTGTTAAGTGTTTTTGTATGACACACTTCAGAACAATGAAGTTAACTATGTTGATCAGCTTTCTAATTTAAATGCTACCAATATTGTTAGTTGATGACTTGTTCTTTGCTCATCTGTTGTAGAATTTTCAGTCTAGTTTACAAAGGAAAAACTTGCCAACTGTAATTCCTTTGAAAGTAATTCTGAAGAATTGTATAAACTTATCTTCTGTAACTATGCTGTCACATACTGTTTTCTGTTGGTATTTTTTTTCTTAATAGGATTAACAGCCTGGTGAAGTATGAGCTTCTTTGTTGCTGCCCAATGTTCACATGGATTTGACATAAAGCGGCAGGTAAAGGTTTTTCGCTTGCTTCCTGTACTGTTGTGTGCTCAGTCCCTTGAAGAAACACTTAAGAACTATTGAAGTAATTATTTTAATAAATTTTTTAATTGTATTTCTCATTAAAGCTAGTCAACTGTAGATTATTTTGTAAAAGTTCTAAGAATAGTTCTGAGAGGATGTGTAGTTATAAGCTATATACTTGTCATTTTTGTGAGAATCACATCAGAATTAATTCCTCAATAGTAATTAGTTTTTACAAGCAGGATTAACAGCTAGTTGAAATCTTGTCTTCACCTTCTTCTCCGTTCCAGTCTAATTCACACATGGATTTTTTCAGTCAGAATTTTGAATTTGACATGTACAATTTTCTTAATGGTAAGCTAATGATTTGTGTTAACTCTAGTGAATAACATAAAGTGACATTTATTCATCTTTTCATTGACAGCATTTCCATTGATGCTGAAAATTAATTCATTTCATTATGGTTACAGGTTTATCGTGTTTGTTCGCGTTGTTGCTGTCCGCTGTGGTACGTTGTTTCAGCCTCTGCTGGTGATAGATCTTTCTGCATCAAATTCAATTAGCCGTTCCTTGGTGCTGGACTGCTGGTGTCGTGGTACCGAAATCGCATCATTATTTTGTTAAATTGTCATCGTGACTGCAGTTTACCGTTAATAAGTTAAGAAGCAACAAAAACAAATATGGGATGTCTATGTCAACAAATAATAAACATGTTTTCGGGATTGGGAAAGGAAAGTGGAGGATGTTGGAGAGGGGGAGGATATTTCAAGTTTGGATAAAAAATCAGTTAATCTATAACCCTACAAATGTTGCCCTACCAATTAATCTCCAAACCCCACAAACATATACCTTCCAATCCTTCAAACCCCGAAAACATACACCACTAACCCTTAAATTTATACCCTTAACCCTATAAACCAATGTTAAACCTTAACCATGTAATATCTGTAATAAATAAAAATAAATATATTATATGAACCAATTTTTTTATTTTCTTGTTAAAATGTTCAAAAAATTCAATAAACAGAGCGTCCGGTTCAAGACGTTTTTCTTCTGTACGAGTTAAACGCAACCCGCCACCACCGCTGCGGCAATGAGACAAAAAGCGGTGGTTTAGTTTTGCGGAAATCTGCGTCAGTCAAGTTACAAATTTTTCAAACTCAACAACTTCTGTCGAATTTTGCATCTAATCTACTGGTGCAAATAGCGATCCTATGTGATTGGTAGTTAAGAAGATGGTTGTTTAAAAAACATACAATGGTGAGTTTTTTTGGCTACACAGAACACCCCATTGTTTGTTTTTTAAACAACCATTTTCTTAACTACCAAACACATGATGGAATCGCGATTTGCACTAATAAGACTAGATGCAAAATTTTACGTGAGTTGTTGAATTAGAAAAATTTGTAACTTGACTGACGGAGATTTGCGCAAATAATAAACCATGGCTTTTTGTTTCATTGGGTAGTGGGTTGCTTTGTTTAACTCGCACATGCTGTTATAGGACATGTCTACGGCCCCCAGAGATATTTATCTGGACCGAGAAGAAGAGAGAAGTACGAGGCAAGTTTTTCCGGGGAGATGTAGTCATACTAGGCTTCCGGGTTAGACTCATGACCCTCCAAAAGTTTTCGTCGGATCATGCGCCTTCCAAGTCCCCGTTCGACCAGAGCCCTCCCCTCCTCCTGGTTTCACAGCGGGTGAGTGACCACCGGCGGGCGTTGGTTAGTGGTTAGTTAGGGAAACGGGGCCACAGAAAAGAAGGGAGCCCAGATATGCACTTGTAATTGAACCTAACTACACAATTTATCAGTCTTGGATTACTGCATTCTCTCGTCGGTTTTCACCAGTGGATGAAGTCCATGACAAGTAGCGAAGGAATACCCTGTAAGCAGAATGAACATTTATTTGGATGGCAATAATATTCAAGCAAGATTGTAGCGACAGAATAAGCAATACCTTAAATAAAGATGGCCCGCTTAAGAAAGTAAAAAGGGAGATTCAAGGGTAGCAGCCAACAGGTTAGTAAACAAGGGACCTTGTTGACTTTATTGAAAGGACATGACTAAATTTAGAGTTTAGAACCTGTAAATAAAAAAATAAAAAAAAATCAACTTGTTTATCATTTCTGTCATCAATGTGCTTGACGTCTATGATCTAAAAGAATAAACAATTATCAGTATACACTCAAAAGCGTCTCTTAAACATTAGATAGACATAAGTGGAGATCAATACTTTAAATACATATTAGACTGCAACGGAAAAAGTTCAGTGACATGATAAGTGAACCTACACATGAAAACACCAATCAGTCATAGATCTTCTCTCGAGAAAAAGAAATGAGAGATTGGTCTATGCTGGGGTTGGTGATCTAGCAAGTCCAATACAAACAGCAGATAATTATGACTCCTAATAAAAGACGAGAAGAATACATGTTTCAGCAATACATGAAATGGATAAAGCTAGTGTTGGTTGTTACCTGTATAATTTCGATGGCACATTCAGTAGAATACTATGATTTTGAACATAATAGTTGACGGTAGGCAGTAGGCTGTATTACGGCCACGACCCTTTCACGTTAACTCCTATAAGTTGATGAGAAACATTCAGGTTATCCAACATATACACGGAATAGAACACATCACCGACAAGTTAGAGACGAAATCACTCGAATTTACCTATGAATTCATTGGTAATTGTCAAAGAAAGGATAGCTTAACTTTTGACAGCAAACTGCCATTCCATAACACAATGAACACGCCATCTATTTGACATTTTTGACACGTCTCAAAACTCAGTATTTGAAGGACTAGTCTTAAGATACTCACAAAACTTGAAAAAAGCATTTTTGTTAGCTAAAATCTAGCATTCAATCCTTAGAATTGTACAGAGAACAAAGTTCACTTGCTACTTTCATGCAAATTTTCCGGAAGTATACCGGAAGTAAGCGATAGCGCCTTAACCATTGAGCTGCCGACCAAATAAACCAAATATTCGTGATCTCCATGAAATTTGGGGTCGATTAGGTGTGATTTCAACGAAATCCAAAATTTGGCCAAAATCGAGAATTTTCCTGAACTATTGTTCAGGAAAATTCTTGAAACCGGAAGTACGCGTACGTAAAAAAAACAACATGAACTTTACCACAAATTTGACGAGGATCACGAATATGTGGTTCTTTTGTGCGTCAGATGAATATTTACTTAACTACTGACAGAAATGAGAAAACCGGAAGTAGAAAAAAAGCACATTATTATTAAAAACTAACAAGTGAGCTTTGTTGCTGAAACAGAAACTGTCAGCCATCACCCAAAATTTCCTTGTGGTAGCAGCGAGAAATTTCTTGAGAGGTGTGCAAAGTTAACGAAACTAAACTGAGCGGAAAATGATCAAAGGCTTTGCCGTCTAGCGCCAGGAAAAAGAAACGTTTACATGAAAACAATGTCCGCTCTAGCTCGTTTACACTTACTTGAAAAAAATAAAAATTAAAGGCAAGTAACTTTGATACTCACGTAATATTTTCTCCAAGTTACATGGTGACTTGCGACTTTTTTTTGGGTTGAGTTAACACTTAGTTTTTTAGTTAGCACTCACTTAAACTGTGTGAACTTTAAATACGCGGAAGTAGTCGGCATGACCCACTAATTGGGTTTAGCAATACTTAATCTGCTAAAACATTTTAAAATATTCACCTTAACAGTTAACACTGCATCGAAACGTGAAAGACAAACGGCACAGAAGACCACTAAGCACAGTTAGCAATATAGGGAATGGCAGCCATTGTTGTTTAACTGTTGTTGTTGTTAAACTGCACTGGCACCTAGTGGGGGATTTCTGGACCTTTCTTTCCTCCAATCCGAAGTTAAGTGTTAAAAAAATCGGTTTGAAAATATTGTGCTTATAGTCTGAATGTGAGTTGCATCGGTCCGTACACACAATGTGCTCCTAATCACGTTCACCGCTTACCTTCTCCATATATCATTTCGCAGAAATCGTCTCAAACAGCAGTCACCTATTCATCATGTTGGTATACGTATACTATAAAATTTCTTAGTTAAATTAAGTCAGCTTGAACAAAAGAAAACTTGAGTGATTTTACTAACTGTACGATATTAAGAAACTTGTATTTTCGCATCAATTACGAAATTAGTTGTGTTGAATTTCAGGATTATCCACTATATTCTTTAATTACAAAGCGAATTTGATTCAAAAGCGAATTGGTCTACATTGGTTTGTAGCTTTGATGAATTTGTAAGAAGGTCCGCAGCTAGCTGGCACACGGTTGCTACCGCATTGTCCAGTAGCTCGCAAGAAATCATTTGGTCGGCAACCGAAAGCAGGACTGACAGGCTTACTAACGTCACGTATGGGTCTACTAGGACTGAAGAAGATATTATTACATAAATTTAAATTATCAAGCGTCCTTAAATGTTTGCTAAAATGCGGGCATAAATAACTTACACCAAAGGATTTGCACACTTGAAATTATTTCCGTTTCGACCGCCAGGTTGACAGGGATTTAGGAGAGATGTTGGAATTCTACTTGTCTGTTGGAATATCCCAAAAGTATTGATACCTTGTCTTCGTTTTCTTGATAACCGTTGTGCACATAAAAACGTATTACTTTTGTTATTCTTTGTTTTTATGGGTTCGTTTGCGGCCCGATCAAAGACATCATCTAAAATTGCATTCTCTTCCGGAGAAGAAAAGTAAGGCGTTCTAGGGCATGTCAACACACTCTCCCTGACAGTGAAAGATGTTGTAACCAAAAAGTTCAGAAGGTGAGCAAGGTCCACGAGTGCCTAACCCATAGCAGTATCCATATTCATCGCCGTTGTCATCGTTACTTATTCTTGATTGTTTAACTGGGACCAATTGCAGGAGGCAGTCCTGATATCTATCAACAAGTTGACAAGTGTTGGGGAAACACTCTAATTTACCAGATGAACTAACGGATACAACCTGATTGGTTGGACACGGCCCTTAAAAAAAATGATAAAAGAAAATTAATTAACAAATAATTTGGGAAAATTGGCGTTTACTGCACCTTGAGTAAATAAAGGAACGCAATCGTCTTCTTCCGATGGGAATGGATATTGCCCAATAGGACAATCACAAATTGGATCTCCGTAAGCCGAGTAATAAAGACGCCTACCTCCGCGACACTCTTTAGTATCGTAAACATCGTGACAAAGACCATCTCGACCGACGAACACTTTTTCTCTGCCACAAAGGCGAGGAGTGCATATTCCCTAAAAGTTTCACAAAAATCACGTTTGATAAAATACAAACAAACTATTAATTCTAAAAAGAATTAAAATCCCACCTCGTAAGTATACGGGTCGACCGTAATCCAAAATAACACATTCTCACAAGGTCCTTTCTTCAGAAGTGAATAACGGTATCCATCGCCCTTAAATCGGACAGAATAGTCTCCACAGCCATCATCAGGATAAGAAGAATTAGACGCTTTTCCATTTTGTGGAACTTTTGCACCACTAAGCGGAGGATAATTCTCACACGAATTGTCGGCCGTACTGGAGACATCACTAGAATAGGTTGGCGCGTTGTTTGCCAATACCAGTGGGACAGCAGCTGCAAATATTATGGCTGAAGCAAACATTTCCTTAAATGCTTCGTGTTCTTATAACAAGAACGGGTTTGTCCGGGGCTTTCCCTAGACTCTTTGTTATGGCGAAACAAACTCTGTCTTTGTTTAATTAACTGCAATCTTTCTATGAAAAAATAAATAAATAAATAAAAATAAATAAATAAAATACATTTCATTGCGTCGAAATAATTTAGCCTTAGAAATATTATAACTTAAACTGTTTTTTTTTTTTTTAATTAGAATAATTTGTAATACCGTGCTTGATGAGTGAAGAGCAAGCTAATTCGGTTTTTATTGGAGATAACGTAGAGTCGTAGATAATGCACCTGGCTTATTCGTTATCACAAAAGATAAAGACAGTTTTATTAGCTTAGAAAATAGAAATTTGTACAAATTCAATTACCTAGAATACAGTCACTAAACATTTTCCAACAATATGATTCACTTTTTCTTTGTTTGATGTTTTGGATTTGGATGTGAATAATTCAGCTTGATCTGTCCAGCATTATTCTTCCACCAACATTGCAGCTGAAAACTCATGTAACTTTTTAGATATGTTCTTCTCCATTGGGATGTTCTTTTTAGAGAGTCAACAATTGGAAAATAGGACAGGACAAGACTCCTTCACCATACTTGTTGGGGTAAGGTCCAGACTCAACAATATTCTTCTGTGTTGTATCTTTAAGTAAGAGACGTCACCATCCGTCTTCTGTTTTCTTTTTTTTATCTCCGACAATTTTGACATTCTTCAATTGACAGGTCTTCCAGCCCTTACCTATGTGGTAAAATATTAATATTTAATTAAAAAACCAGACTCTAATGTATTGTTATGTGGTCTATGATTAAAGAAATACAATTAATAAGCTCTAATTAAATTTTGAATGTGATGGCTGGCTCATCTTCTTCTTGGTTTACCTCAACTATACAAACAACTAATTTTAGCTCACCTAACCAATGTGATTACTGATACTTACGCTAAAGTAGTTTTGGACTTTGTAAAGACAGGTCTGTGTCAAAAATTCCCTTTCCCTGCATAATGTGTGCATAATCTGTTAATTAATAAATGAAAATTTAGTAAACTAACCAACATCCAACAGAAAAACTTGCTGTTTTCTCAACATTTTGTTAATGCACTTTGTACCCAAACCAACAGAATTTAATCTTAAAAAATTAATTTACTCTTTGTCTATGTCCGTTTTTTTATATTCTTTCCATTTCACATCGTCTTAACAACAAATATTTCATGGAATAGTCATAAAGAAATCAACTCAAGTTTCTTTTCTTCGGTCATAACCATTTCAACCAACCAACAAGTTCAATAAAGCACGCCACGCGGAAATAAGTCAATAAGGCAGACGACAACAAGCAATCATGATTCGATAGAGCAGTTCAAAATTCCACTACTAGGTGGCCAATAAAGAATAATTATGGCGGCTTTTTCAAAATGGTGCTAATTTGTAATGACAAATAAAAATACATCAATTTGGGTTGTGAGGTTCCCGTAGGAAATATATACTTATGACGTAAAATATAAGAAATAAAAAGATATAAACTATACATATTTGAATCCCACGACGGTGAAATGGTGAAACCCCACGACGCAATTTTAAATCTAATCACTAGAATACGGAACGCCAAATGACCCCCTAAAATAATAGCACTCGACTAGTGCTATTTATTTTAGAAATCCCTTGAATAATATACAACTGGGTGGCGCCATCTAGTGGTTTTTTTCCGGTTGTTACGGGAAACGGCATGAATGTAATGTGCGTTGCAACGATTTTAATTGGCTGTTCTCAATAATCTCGTGGTGGTACTGAAGTCCGTTCTCACCGCAGAATAATTCAGCAAAAAGAATCAAATAAAATAAAAAGGATGGCAACCTGTCTGCGTATATTGATTACCCGGTCGTCAACGACGAATGAGGTAGGCAGATTCGTTCAAAAAGACTCGCATGATAGCCGCACTCTTCTTCCTCTTTTGAAACTCTCCGTCTTCTCTGTGATGGCCTTGCGATGAAAGTATCAACGAATTCAATCAAACAGCGTGAAAGGACTGTTTATCACCGTTTTCTCATCTCGGACGTGAGAGTGATAGAGCAACATGACGAACATCCATTAGACAAAGTTTCTTTACAATGTCATCCTTTTCCTCCTCGTTCATTATCGTGTAGCGTTAAATATGGAGGAGGTGGTGGTGGGGGTTGAATCGAATGGGAATGGGGGAAAAATAGTCTTCCGTTTGAACCGAGAAAAAGATCCTTAAACAGATTCCGGCCAGCGTATATAATTTCGGTCAAATGCTATGGCTGGGGGAAGAACAAATTCCGGAACTGCCGTGTCATCGTTTCAACATAACATATTACGCACCGTCCAAGAGGGGAAGAAAAATATTTCACGGTCTCGACATTTCCAAGTTTTCCTGTCGTTGTTGATTTTTTAATGTTTATTATTTAGTTAATGTCTCTTATTTTGGCATATGAACGGATGTCACTCGTTTTCCCATGCAGACCGCACACACAACAATACAGTCACGAAAAAATTTATACGGCCAAAAAGTGACACACACGATTAAATAGAAAACGCGAGCAGATTTTCATTCACCTTGGAGAGAAAGCCGTTAGCTCATATTGAATTGAATTCTACTGTTAAAAAAAGGAATAGGAAATTACGGAGCCAAAGAAAAACTTTCCCAGGCCGGCCGACAACAATTACATATACACATCAGGGTCGCAAAGAAGAAGATGCGGCCGCCGCCGCCGCCGCCGTTCCGTGCCTCGTTGATCTTGATATTCAAAATATTACTGTGCATTACTATATGTATACTATCTACGTGATGCTACTGGTCGATGACGTCCAAAAAAGAAAGCGTTACGGTACATCTTCCATTTCTGATTCTTAACGCTTGACTGGATTCAATTCGACTCACGTCAAACCTTTTCAGACATATCCCCCGACTGGAATAAAATAAGAAATATAGAAGTCTCAAGGGTGCCTTCAAAAAAAGAGATAGTCTCTCAACTGAATGGGCGACGCGTTCTCACTCGGTTACTGTTTCCTTCAGCAGCACGTCGCTTTTGCCATCAGCCAAGAACTTTTTTTTTATGGTCATTTCAAAAGAACGGTCATCTCGGCTATACTCTTTTGGTATGGTTGCATAGTAATTCGAGTAGTAGTTCAACTTTGTATAATATTTAAGATTTTTGACTTTTAAAAGAAATGAATCCATTCATTCTCCGTGCTTTCGGTGATACTTGCATACGAATGTGAATGGTCTTTACTAATTAGTCTACTACTTGTTGATTGAAATCCCTATACACACAAGAATGTTGATAGAGTCTGGACCAGATGAATTCGTCATCAGAGATAATCTGCGTTATGTCCTGTGTGGGCCGTGGGCGTTTGAAACAACAACAGGGACATAAAATTCTGTCACGCGCGCCACAAATGCTCCGAGCTTTAGTTCTATGCGCGGCGCGGTACTATACCGTCGATAAAATAAGAATAAGCTTTTCAAGGCATGTGTTATATAATAAGAATAAGCCCGCAAAACCCGATCATGTTTTCTTTTTTTTTTTCGAATAAAAGGCAAACAGTTGTACGGCATTTTTATTAAAGTGAAACGCGGCTGTCCGTCACTCCATCGTTTGCAGGTATAAAATGTAGGCTACTACTATGCAATCCCGGAGAAGATGCGATAAATTTTTTTTGCGACTCTCTATTAAAATATAATTTATACACGATTTTCTCTTTTGTCTTTTATCCATCCAAAAAAACCGACACGTCGCACGGTAAAATCATGGCCAGGCAAGAGGAACATGACTTTTGAATTGATTCGAATTCAGTGAGCCCCGAAAATTTGTTGAGTGGATAAAAAAAAAAAAATAAATAAATAAGAAGCGTTAAAGCTACGGGTATAGAAATTATGTTGAATGAGTCGTGCCTTTTTTCCTTCCCCCTTTTTCTGTTTACTACACACGTTCGACATGGTAACTGACTCGCTATTCACGGCAGCGGAACTCGGAGCCAAATTGTGAACGAAGTCGTGAAATACTCGAAATAAACTACCGCGGCGTATGAATGGAGGAGACGGAGGACGGCATCGATCCAAACGGAAGTACAGCTGTATCGATATGGATATCAGCAATATTGACGCAAAAAAGAAAAAGCCAAGCCAAGAAAAATGTTGTTTTTGGTATTTCTTTTGTAAATATAGCCTGGAATTCGTTTGTGCTATTTAGAAAATTTTGTATCGTAGTTTCGCCTATAATGATATCGGTTCGGTATCACACACGCTGTTATCGCATTTACTTACATAATTTAAAGACGTTTTTTTTTAAGCAAAACGTCAAGAGTCCTTTGAAGCGAAGAGGAAAAAATTCGATTAAATTGGATCTGATTAAGAGGACGATCGATCGATATCGTTTATTATCCGGAATGTTTATAGTTTGATTCGATATATCTCAAAAGCAGTTTCACGTTAGAAATAGCTGTTGGTATAAAATGCCATTCATGTTGTTTTCTCGAGTGAAACACGCATTTTTTAGGGTATTATCAAAACATTGGGGGTCACACTTCATCGCAGGAAAACGATATCGCATTATGCCAAAAAATCAGATTCCCGAACAGGAGAAAGAGAACGTCTTGGTGGCGGGGAGTGAACCGCACACAGACATATAAGACAGATAGACTCAATAAGTATGCAGATTATTTAACATATGCCACATAGACATTTATGAAATGGGCAAAAAAAAATTAATCGCGTATATAAATACATTTGATAACGAAATACAAACGTTTGTTATTCATTTGAATGTACTACTTATATCAAAACGGGATTATAATAAAAGCAGCTAGGGGAAAAAAGTAGCGAAATTGTATTTGCCATTTTCGTCTAGAATAGAAGAATCTGCCGTATAGCTCGCACAGAGGACGAACTTTATTTGCTTGAAACGCAATCGTTAATGAGACGCAACGAAACGAGAAGGACATTGCACTTGGCTGCCACCAGCGCGACACCCATTCAGGTGATACGCATAGAGTCGCGGTAAATAGAGGACTGTCTTTATGGGCGACATTGTGTTGTGTATATATATGGCTAAGATGGTGTGTACGAAAAAGAAAAAAAAAATAGCAATTGCCGATTTCGCTCGCCTGGTGAGATCGCGTTTCGCCTCAACGATCGGAAAAAGAAAATAATAAAAGAATCCCAGATACTAAAAACAGATGCCGAATTGTTGCTGCTGCTGCTGGTGGTCGGTGTATTATTGTGAGACTAGACCTATTTTGTCCGCCTCTCTCTCTCTCTTTCCTCTTATGTAATATGGAAGGCCGGAAAAAAAAATAAACTTATTGTTTTTCAACAATCCATGAAACTGATGGGATAGTCTTTGGGTGGTCGAGACCAGACAAAAAAAAAGAAGATTAGCCATCAAAATCATCATATCGTTTGATTTTCGGAATATGTGTTGTGTACACAGAAACCGTTGCGGGGGTTTATCGACCGCAAGATGAGTCAACTCTATCTAGTTAATAAATTGCGGGGATTTCGGTACTATCCTATATTTTCTGTTTGTGGATGGACGAGAATAGAAAGGGCCGTGTGCATGAAAAGTATGTTGATGAGTTGGATAAATATAACCAAAGTAGCGAGATAGACATAGGCCGAAGAAGGGAAATAGACGTAGAGCCTACTGCCTACTACACCAATAAATATGTATTCTCGACGATGATGTCGACAAGGAGATGAACCAACGTGATCTCGGAATAGTTTGATGTATACCGGCGTGACCGCAACGTGCCGGGTCCCTTATACTTATTTCCGAGTGTATGATTCAATCGTCCTTGGGTGGTCAAACTCATCAGCCGTCGATGTGCCGTTGAACAACAGTCAACCGCACGAGTCGATTGTACTCGAATGTCACCGTAGCGTGTCGGTGGTGCCGGGCTTCGTTTCTTGGTCGTTTCATTTGTGCTGCGCCGAGTTCCAAAAGAAAAACCACGGCGGGATTGCGACGAGACGAGAGCATATAGTGCTGCTCTCGGAAAGGTATTTAGACTATTATATAAGGGGGCTGTATATTGTATGTGGCTTCATCGATTGAGCGAAACGTTTCCTCAATCACACTCACGGTTCACAAATCTCAATAAAATGATGTCCTTTATAACCATCCACCCCTGGGTTCTTTTTCTCTCTTTCTATCTCCTTTCGCAGTTTCATGCACCGGAGATTGTCGTGTCCCAAGAATCTTACAGTCGTTTATTTTGACCAGCTTTTTTTAAGGAAATGAATTTCATTGATATCCGCTGGGTATTAGAATGATATGGTCTAATATAATGTACTTGCGGTGATAAACTATATCCCGAGCTTATATAACATATGGCGGAACGCTTTATAATACCAAGTTTTGACTTGTGGCTGTTCTGTGACATCGAAGATTTAGATCTTTCAAAAAAGAAAAAGGAGCAAACAAGTAGACCGGAAAACCAAGTCAAAATTATTTAAAAGAAAACAAAAACAGAACATGTAATATTCAGTCAAGGGATAAACCTTAATTGGGGAGAGAAAAAAGGGAACACTATCATCGAATTAAAGGCACCGAAAAAAAAACCCCGTACAGATCCTGCGAACCGACTGGGAAAATACGCTTCCGACCATTCAATTTCACCCTACAACACACAATAAGTAATCACCATAATGTACATCCCAAATGGGGCGAATATACTACGTACATCAACCCGTAACTCTGCCAGACTCTACTGTAGTTAGACACTCACGCTGCCCTATTCAAGATATCGTAAAATAGCCCTTTAAATGCAATCCCAAATTAGACGACGGCATCAGGCCGGGCATATCACGTCGACGTCGTCTTCATCGCTTCTGTCCGCCGCATATACTGTAAATTGCCTACCTGACTTCGAATGTCACGCAAATGGCGCGTCCTGGCAAAGTCTCAAGACTAAACGGTGTTTTTTTTTTTTGGTTATAATAGGTTTTCCATTTGTTGTTGGGTCAAGTTATTTGGCTGTTGTTGTTGTTTTTTCCACGATTTCGATAATAATACGGTTTGCTCCTATATTCCTTTTATCAATTTAGTCTTTTTCTTTTTTTTGTTTCTGCGCTGGTCTCTGTAGGCAAGTATAATTGGAAGAAGAGCGTGCGTGATGGAGATTTCTCCTCCCGAAAATGGGAGGAGGAAGAGCTTTTGCTTTGATGGATGATGGACCCACAATGTGTACCCGAGAGAGAGATGGAAGACTTTCGCCGGAAAAACGACGCTAAATTGTTTGTATCAAACGGTTATGATTATATACAGAATCTCTTATAGCGAGCCGTGCTGACCGGATAGGCTCTCTAACCAGCACCTACAGGGCCGCAAACAGCCAGCAGATATGTATGCATATAGAGTTCATGTTTTAGCAGTATAACAGCAGCCGTTATACGAAGAAGAATATGGCACAATGCACAGACACAGAGGCGGCTCAGCAATGCGCTTGCCCGGCACTTTAAAAAGACGACAGATGGTCTCTCTCTCTTTTCACTATATATACGTAATAACAGTGAGGGAAATATGCGTTCAAGAGACTGACGGAATGAGATTCTTGCATCAGCACATCAAGCGAAAAAAAAGTAAGAAAGAAAGGGAAAAATGAAGAAAAAAGTTATTATAAAGGGCCAATTCATAATATCAAAACAGCCTCGTCAAGAGGTCTTTAGCCCTGCTGGTCCTCTTCTGTCCTGTGTGTGTTTCCCTGTTTTTATTTCTTACCCCCTAACCGTGCAACATCCATTCGTTCCCGGCCGTTTCTCTGACGACGGACTGGACGATAGCTGTCGAGACACACAGCATCTAACAGTCGTGTTTAATCTTCTTCTTCTCTTTTGACATTGCCAGATTTTCGCCAGAGATATACACGCACAAGTCACAAGATATGCACTTTTAGTTGTTGCACCTGCGTACATATATCTCTCTCTCACAGAGAACATCGTCTTATAATTCCAATACTAATCTGTTTGGGTCCCGCTATTGTAAAAGAAAGCTAAACCATATGATCGTGTAATGGTGTTTGATTTTTATCTATTACAAGTATTAACCATATAGCTTCCTCCCCTATCGCCTTGTATCCCCCCCACCCACCCACCTCCTCACTCTCAAGTTCTTGGGTTTGGGTTCGGCCCAAAATTCCCGACGTCGAATAATCCCGATAATCAAAAAACCGCAAGTGTAATTCCAAAGTGGAACGGCCCCACCTTGAAGAAGGAAAAAAGAAAAGAAAAGAAAAAAAAACAATAACACTGTCAAGAGAAGGATAAGACCCCAGCACTCTCCTTCTCCTCCCACCGCCGACCACCGCCATCCCATATCGAAAGGAACAACCAGCAACTTATAGTATGAAAAGAAAAACCCTGATTCCAAATAATATAGCATTCAGTCTGGGGGAGAGAAGGAGTCGCTAACAAAACTCGTGGGACTCGGATATGTACCTCCTCCCACCCAGCGTTAGAGAGGTACGACGGAGAATAAAATTTCAGAACCCCCCCACAAAAAAAACCTATGTGTATTATCCATATCTCTCTCTCTCTCCACAGTCGAATGGTTTTTCTTTTCCTATACATCGTGTTATGTAGACTCCGGTGGCTGGTTTTTTTTTTAAACACTGGGAAAAGAAAACCCCGAAATGACCAAAACAAAAGCCAAAAATAAAAATAAAAAAGAGTGTAGATAGATTCCATACACGCATAGCATATATGTAAAGAGAGACTCTGCTGTGTGAGTTTCCCTTAAAGGAAAAAAACAAAACAAAAATCCATGGTCAATGTATAGAGCCGAGGCTCAATCAGGTCAGTGGCTTCCGTGTTGCATACGTATAGGCGTCGAAAAGACACTGGGACCGGCCTCCAAGTCTCCAAAAGTGGGCGGAGAGGAAGCAAGACGGCGCTCATTTTTCTGCAAGCCGAGCGGAAGAAATATAAGAATACTAAAGAAACGGCCCAGACAACAACAACAACAACAACTTTAAGTATAATAAGGACGAGAGAGAGAGAGCAGAAAAATGAGTTCCCAAACGGAATCCCGGCATTAGACGATCGTTAACCATCTCGTTCATGGCCAGTTCAGTTATATGAAACATCGTCGTTCGCTCGTTGCCGGAATTGTACAGCAGAAACAACCGAAAAAACTTTGACTAAACTGAGAATAAATATGCGAACTCGGCTGTTTGTTTCATTTTTCTTCTTTCCTTAAAAAAAAACAGACGAGCGACTTGGGTTGGCCAGTGACCGAATCACGTGACTGGGACCCGGTCCCGACGGAGCAATTGGCAGAGAAGAGGACGAAAGGGGCGTGCATGGTCATAATGCATGCTCGGCTGCTTTGCCACAGCCTTTTTTCGCTACTACCTTCTTCTTCTTCTTCTTCTTTTGTTAATTCATTTCGGTTTTCTTTTCTGTCCTTCGCTTCTTTTCTACAACAAAAGGAGGAAAACAGGGCGGTACTTTTAAACTTGGGAAACTCGGTAGAAAAAGAGGGAACCGAAATGAAAGAAAAACAAAAGAAAAGATAAAGAAAGATAAGAAGAAAGAAGAAGAAGAAGAAGAAAAAACAAATTCAATTTGGCTCATTTCATCGTCTCTCATCTACACGGGGCAACGTTAGCTGCAAGTGTCAATGCACCAAGTGGCCGGGACTTGATGGTGGACGCTACAACCGGACGGATTGCAGCGAAAAACAGCTCCGTGATTTTTGTTTTTTGTTTTTAGATTTTAGTGACTTCTTCTTCTTCTTTCTTCCATCTCGAGTGATTTTTGAACAGTTTCTTTTTTCGGTTGGACAATATGTCGCAGCGTTTGTTCTATCCGGGCGACGAGGCCGTTCTGCCGGGCGAAAGTGCGCATTTCCTGCTGGCTGACGAACTGCCTTACTACAACAACAGTAGTACGCCAAATTTGCCCAGTTGTGGATACCAGCACCACGGAGACGAGAATCTCTACCGGACTCCGTCGATCGCCATCCATCAGCAGCCGTCCGGATTCCCACCGCTGCCGCCGCCGCCACACGCCTCAGTTCCGATTTCCGATGGCGCAAATCCCGGTGACGGCGGAGGTAATTCACCCGGTGGCTACCCGACCGACGCGTCTGATTTCACCCAGTTGACCAGCATCGTTCGCCATAATTCAATCAACGGGATGTCGGCGGCCGGATTCGACGAGCCAGTCGAGCCAGCCAAGTGTTCCATCCAGCAGCAGCCACCCGTTCGACCGCTGTCCGACCACGAGACGTGGAAGCCACCTAGACCGGAGGTCGTCGTAGCCCTGGAAGCCCAGCACCAGACCATCAAACAGGAATCCGGACCGAATAACCCGCAAATTGGCCGGAAGAAAAATGCCAAAAAATCCGTGGCAAACGGCCAGAACGCTTCCAGGAGCAAACGCGGCAGCGACGCTGGTAGCCCCAACAAAAGTACAACGGCGACCAATGCGGCGGCGGCGTCGACGGCGGCTCCGCCGGTCGAAGTCATGAAGAAGAGACGGACGGCGGCCAACGCCCGAGAGCGTCGCCGCATGAACAGCCTGAACGACGCCTTTGAGAAACTGCGCGAGGTTGTGCCGTCGCTGGGCAGCGACCGCAAACTCTCCAAATTTGAGACACTCCAGATGGCCCAGACCTACATCAACGCCCTCCACGAACTGGTTAAACATCACTGACCCCCACCGTTATCTATTTCCAAATTGTTATTGTTGTTAATGAGATGCAAAACACCGATGGGGCTATGTATAATGGAGATGCGTCTAGATATAGTGACGGTGATGGGGCCAAGGGTTACACATTTGTTGTTTTTCTCTCGTTTTTAAAAAAATGTCCAATAATCAACTCCGCCTTCTTGTTTCAATTCCACCCAATTCTCTCTAGTCAAAGAATGTTATTTATATGATTGTGCTGCTATTATTACAGCTATCGCTAAATGTTGGAAAAAAAGATAAACCTCCCAGAAAATATTCCATCGTTATTTGCTTTAATTGAGTGCAATTACAAGTTGCTTGGTTTCTTCCATCATCAAGAAAAAAAAAAAAAAAGAAGAAAATGCCTTGAGTACTCGATTGTCGGTCGAATGTAACACTGCAGCCACACGCAAAGACAACAGCCAGAACAGGGGGATATAGACGATTCAGGGCCAGTCTAATGGGTGAAAACGGCTGCACTGGCACTAGCCATTCATCTTATGAGAGAGGGTTCATACATATATACACACGGATAGAAAAGATGGTCCATCATCTTGCCATTGTTATATAGTGAGAGAAGTTGGGTAGGATAGTCTGGAGAGAGAAAATGAACGATCTGCATGATTGCTTCGCACATTTACGACTGGTTTTCCTTCGTCGCTATTTGGACTCGTCATAACGAGCTGAATAATATTCCTCTGTATTATTCTTTTCTTTTTTTTTTTTTTGAGAAATGAAAAGAAAGAAACCTGACCGTCTTGTCTACACAGTTATTAGAATACGGCGAAGGGCGGTTGAACCCACAGACAGTTATAATCCCCCCTTGTTGCCCTCTGATCCTTTTTTTCTACCTTTTAACATCACTGTTGTATAGTGTTGTAATGCGAAGAAGACCAAACGCTTTTGCCACTGGACACAAAAGACCACACAAAGCGGACCATTTCTTTAAAATTTGTTAAATACAAAAAAAGAAAAAGAAGAAGAAGAAAGTCTCGTAGTCCGTATAACCTGTCGTCTCCTTTCTGCCGCGAATAATAATTACAACCTGTTAATTTGGCAAGACACATAGTTGCAAATGAAGTCGTCTAACGGAACGAATGTGTTTGAATTGTGTGAAGCTTCCCAAAATTGATATTTTGTTTTCGTGTTTGATTTGATTGTATACCTGAATTGATACCGTAAACGATACCAGATTTTTGACACGCAAAATATCTCGGGGAATTCTTCTCGCTCTGCATATGTAGCCGACGGGTTGTCTGCGCATATTAATCAAAAAGGGTTCTCGATTTTTGAACTGTTGATCAGTTTGGACTAACAAAGTAATAATGTACGTACTCTACGCCCTCGAATGCATTTATAAATCTTTTCGTTTCCGATGGCAAACTTGGTTTTTTTAATAAAACAATGTACTCAAACGTACTGTCCTCTTCTTCTGGCGTCGTTCGCTATACGCCCGGCTGTTTCTCTGAAGACGAGCATAGTCGCAATCGCTAATGAAGTTGTCTAACGGATTATAACATATAGGTGTGTTTGAATTGTTTGAATATTCCAAAATTGATAATTTTTTTTTTTCGTGCTTGGTTTAATTGCATACCTGAATTTATAGCGTAAACTATACCAGATTTTTGACGCGAAAAATATCTCGGGGACTCTTCACTCTGCAGATCTGTAGCCGACGGGCTGTCTACGCAATATTAATCAAAAAGAGTTCGCGATTTTTGGCTTGTTGATCAGTGCGGACTAACTAAGTAACTATGTACATACGAGTAGATGCTCTATGCCCTCGACTGATTTCACAAATCGTTTCGTTTCCGATGGCAAACTTGGTTTTAAGAAAACAATGTATACTGTCCACTTCTTCTGGCGTGGTTCGCCATGTACGCCCACCTGATTCTCTGAAAACGAACCGACACTCACGCACGCACACGAGCCCAGCAGCAGTAGAAGGGTAGCGAGTACGAATTCCCCGGGTGAAGGCGGTTTATCTCGAAAACCAGCCAATAAATTGTAAACTGTTGTCCCTTATTGTATTTTTAGAGGCAACAAATCACTTTTTTCAACCAACTGCGCATCACATGGGTTCTATATCTATATTTAGCGATGATCACGGCGTCCGTGGCAATTAAAAAAAATGTGCAAAAACAGCCCTCCGTCGAGCGACCAACTTTGTGTAAAAGGGAGGAAAATAACCTTTTTTTTCCAGCAGTCAGAAATATTTATAACAAAGAAAAAACCCAACCGAAAAAAACAAAAACAAAATGCTATACTGTATAACTCTTTTCGATTCATTTTCCTATGGGCGATCGTGCTATCAGACCATTATAAATGTGCATGATAGCAATATAAACTGCACAAGAATAATAATTATAGATCTCGTCGTCCCGTGGCCGGCGAACAGTTCAACAGCACATTGTGCCCATTTTTATTTACTTTTTTTCGATGTGTGGAATTTCTTTTGTTTTCCCATTTTTTTTTTCTTTTTTTTTAAGGATATTTTCCAAAAAGTTAATTTTTCACACTTGGCCGCGCTTCATCGACGGCGGCAAAGAGTTCGAAGACGTTGGAGGACACACACACACACGAACATTTTCTTTACTTTTATAGGTTTTCCCTTCGATTCTTCCGCGACTGGAGATATTAAAAAGAAAATGTTTGTTAGTTGTGTGTCCTGGGATAGTCCGTCGTCGCCATCGCAGTCGTCGCTAGCGTGTGAAATGTATACGAGCCTTTACAAACACAGACTATATCGTGAGCGCTTGACGTTATTGGGATAAAAAAAAGGGGGTGCCGGACGTTATTTGGCCACCGTTTGACCGCGTAACAGTTTCAATTGCGTCACTAATGAAGCTCTTTTTCTCGCTCTCTCTTTATTGTTATCTCTTCTATTTTTATGAGTTTTCACCAACCCTTTTCAGTCCTTTCCCTCTCTATATACACATTCCTCCTCCTGCGTGTATTGCTAGAGGGGGGGGGGGAGGGGTGTAAAAATAAGATTCTTCAACAAGTCACAATTGCGGTCTGCATGGACGTTTTCAGGTGGCGACACTTTCACAGGTCCCTCTTGGTAAAAAATTGTCTTATTCTTTATTGCACTTTGCGTTATTATTAAGTGTTTAAAGTTCAAATATTTCCAATGTGATGGTTTACCCACAGAAAAAGTTGTGAGGTACAAAACAAGCCTGATCTGAAGTCGTTCGATAAATGAGATTTTTAGTGAACCCTTACTAAGAAAAAACAAAAACGGAAAGAGAAAACAGTTGCAGTCAACCGCCTAGCTCAGGAATAAACATACCCCACGTGACTACGTAACGATTTATAATCAACGCCACCAAAAGTTGTCCAAAAGGAAGAATATTTGATCTATTTTGTCCTACCTTTATATGCCTGGGAAATACAGCCAGGCATCTACAGTTGCTCCATCCATCCGCTGAAAAATGACACCAGACGGGATAGGGTAAAAAGGATGTCCTCGTGAATAAACCCACATTCACATGGGCGTACACGAGGACATTTAAAGAAAGGGGAAAAAAGAGATCCGCAACTCGATTGACGAAGCATTCGATTGCATTCCAATATGTAATGGGATGCTTTTATCTAAATAAAAAAAGAAAATGGGTTACGAAAAAATGTTGACAGAAACAAGTCAGGAAAAGTTGAAAATGAGACACTGGGTAAACCCTAATTGTTAATAAACGGGAGAATTAAAGGTTAACATGTAATACACTGCATTGATGCAGGTAATGCAGCATTAAAATATCTATCAGGTCACAGGTCAATAACAGTAATGGAAATCATTACCCAAGCGATGATCCTGAGATTGTTGCTGATGACAGATTAACACCTGCACAAGCATGCAGCTTTTTGTTATGGTTGCTGGCTAAGGTCTCAAATCTGCAAAAAAGAAAAAGGTTATATAGTACAAACAAACTGTCATGCATCAACAGGGCAATCACATGATAAATGCTAGTCAACTAACATTTCACAAATTTGGAACAGGTTTAACATTTTTATAGCTGCCAGGCCTGCCACAATCATTCTATTTGTATTCATAGTTTTATTTACCCGCTAAATAGCATGGAGTATGACTGTTATAAAAAATCTATAAGAATATATAAGAATATAAATTTTGAACTATGTCTCTGACTTTTTCGAAATTTTCAACTAAACGCAAGCAGACGACACTTGTCCAATTTTCTTCTAATAAGTTCTAATCAGCATGCTTACGATAATACGATATCGATAGAAATAAGAAATAATGAAAAATCATTTTAAAATCAAACTCCCCCCTCAAAATCCAAACCGCTCAAAAATGATAAGGGAATAAGTTGAAGAAATAAGTTTTTTAGTTGAAATCTAATATCATTTCTGTTGGGTATATAATTCATAATTCCCCGGTAATTCCCCCAACCAAGAAAAAATCGACCTCTTCCCAAAATCCCAACCGCAAAAACGATCAAAGCGGTTTAATCGCCATCGCCAACATCCGCTGAACGGATCGGGATTATTTTCATATCAATTTGTTCTTCTCAACAAATTTGATTCCCACCCCCCTTTTCTCTGCCCAGGACCCTCTTGGAAGCCAAGAGGGAATAAATATGTTCTTTTCTTCGACTCCGGCACAGGTGTAAAGGTAGTAGTATATAGTACCATAGCCTAGTAGTCTACATCTTTATGGGAGAGCCTCTCTCTCTCTCGTGGTTGCCTACAGCCTCTTTTTAACACACTAGAAAGACCAAAGCCGGACTCTTGAGGCTGACAGGAAGCTATTGGACGTCATGAATCACGGCCAGGGGTTCGAAACAATAACACGCAACTGACGTGAAGTTTTTTCTTCTTCTTCTTCTTCTTCTTTTTAAAATTCTCTCACTTCTCTATTCGTCTATTAGATTCCTCTCCGTTTCTTTATATAATACACGCAGAAAAAGAGGCCCAACAACCACGGGAGCCGCACGAAATCTTCCTGGTAGTTATTTTCATTTCTCTCTAGATACTTCTAGCTCCAGTGTATAATACGGAGAAAGAGAGAGAGAAGGAGAAATGATGGATGAGTCCATCCGTCGTCCTGTATAGCTCCGGCCGGTGTAAATATTCCGGGTTTGTTGTGCAGAGCTTGTAGGTTTCGTTTTACGTTGAAATCAGTCACATAACTCAATAAAGAAAAAAAAAAAACACAGCAACATCCACCCCCAAAAAAGGAGAGGTTAGAGAAACGAAAAACAACCGGCCATTACAGCATTGGCCGTTTGCTCCATTACAATAAGTCCGAGTCCGAATTTTTATATTATACGAATTCTTTTCCCCTTTTTTTATTTATTTATTTATTTATTTTTTGGCGTGAGCCACAGAGTGCGTGGCAGTACAACGAACTCGTCGTCTGTCTGACAGGGATCGTTTTTCTTTCTTGCATTTATTCTCTTCTGAAAATTATAATCATCAAGAATATGGGAGACACAATTTGAGAATTTGAGGTTTTTGCGCAACTGATGTTTACCTCCGAGTCTTTCGAATTTTCTTTGCTGGTCAGAATGGTGTACGATCTGCTGCTCAAGCAGGCCGGGTAGTAGACTGTGCATATTTTTCGTCACATCTGTAGAATTATTTTTCATTTCGTTTCTATGGTCTTTTGGCTTCATATTTCCTACACACTTTATTTTCGGTGTTGTTTATTCCATCCATTAGAATCCTGGTTTGTGTGAGTAGTGTAATATAACTGTCCGAAACCGTTTTATTAGATCTTTCTCCTTCATTAAAAGTATATGCCATTCGAGTGTGCAGTTTCTCTTCTATTCTTGTTCTTCCTTTTTTTATTTCCCTTTGATTATAGCGCCACAGACAGTCCAGCAGGGACTGTCCGTATTCCATGCAATACCAGCGATGGAAATAAACGCCTTCCTTTTATACACACACACACACAAATTTTTGGGTTTCTCCCTTTCGGATGAGGGAGAATTTTGTTTTTTCTTCTTCTTTTATTATATCCCGAACGGTCTCCGCCTTTTATTCACGGGAGAAATCCTCCCCAAAGAAAAGAAAAAAACTGTTGCTGCCAGTGACAGCCAGCCAACGGTATAGAACACCACAGCATATAGCCGAGCGTTTCACGGTAAAGAAAGCACGCCGGTTTATGTATATTATTTCGGGGGAAGAAGAAAATAACGACTCAAAGAATGAAGATTGGCAACTGTCCGCACAGATGCAATATAAATGTTTCATGTGTGCACACACAAAAAAAAATGTTGAAAAAAGAAAACAAACGTAAAACCAAAAACATATGCCGCATTTTGAGGGGATTTTTCTTTTCTCTCCTTTTCTCTTTGTAAAAGAAAAATTTCGGGTTGAACAAAAAAAAAAAAGACAGTGAAATAATTACCCATGTAAGTTTTTTTTCTTTTTTTTTGTTATTACGACTTCCCTGGAAGACCAGGGAACTAAGAAATTCCCAGGCCGTCTTCTTCCCTGGAGCGGTGCGTAGGTCGTCTTCGCTAAAAAGACGTCATTGCTGGCTGACCGCAAAAATTACAAACGAAAAAGGCGCTTAACATTTCTTCAATTTTTTTGATTCTTTGGAATAACACTTAGCGCGATTTCGTCTTAGGGAAAATAATATGAGAGAAAAAAAAGACAAAAAAAATTGAGGACAAATAAGTTTTTGGTTCTCATTATTTGTTAGTCTTTCTTCTTTCCATCTCTGGCTGGTTTTTCTCCTTCTCTCTCTCTCCACCATTTCCAGTCAGTGGGAAAAAGAAGAATTGTTCCAGCGGGATGACGGCAGCAATTACACGTTCGCCGTATAGTCATAGCTCACGTCGTCCCATTTGACGTTATATATTCTCCTTCTGTCTAGCATTTTGGGACTTTGTCTTTTTTTTTTTTTCTTTTTCTTTGCGGGTTCGACTGGCTCACCGCATCCTCAGACGCGCGGACAAGTGTAAAATAAGCCACCGGTAACTCCGCTCCGTTTGCCCGGTTATAAGTTTTCTCCGCTGCTGATCAATGTGTGAATATTCTCTTAGGGAGCTGCTGCGTCATCTTCTGTTATCTATACTGGATCGCCATCTTTCAAAGGAACACGTCAGATGACTGGCTTAGATTATTGCGTAATTGCTCGTCGTTATATTCCCTTTTGTCTTTCTCGATATTATTCCTTATCTCCGTGTTTAACATCTTTTGGCATTTCATTTCTTTTCTTTTACGTTGCTGGCCGCTGCCTTTCGTCCGGGAGCTCTACAGCGTGATAAATGGACCTTTATAGACGTCGAGAACTAAAGCCTCTAGCTCCTTAATTAAAGCGGTCGGCCCCTATTAAACATCATCAACAGTATAGGAGCGCGGTAAGCAGCAGCAGCAGCGTGAGCATATACGCGCCGAGTCCAGTCCCGTCGTATAGTCTGAGAAGAAATAAAAAGAAACCCGCGCGTTCACCAGTCTTCTGTATTATATTATTAGGAGACCAGAGACCCCCGGAGATGCCGAAAACGTCTCGTTTTGAAGACACCAGGTCGTTTGTTTCCTTCTTCATGTCTCATCTCTTTCCCTTTTCTATTCCCGACCAGAATTGAGCCATAAAAAAAGAAAATCTTCTTTTGTTTTTCTTTTGTTTTTCTTTTTCAGGGTCTTTTTTTTGGTGGTGGGGATAGTTGGTCGACTATGTGCAGTGCAGTGAGTCGAGTGGACTTGAAATATTCAAGAACCAAAGGGAAACAAAAAAAAATCTTTTGAAATGAGCGAACTCGACAGGACCGTAAATTACACCCACCCACCTGATGAGACGTCGGTTTTTGATGGAAAAGGTATTTCAGAACACGGCCGCCCATGGACGGTGCGGCCACACACAAGACACACACACACGCAGGAACGTCTTGACCGCGCCAGTGTGTGTGGGTATATCAGCGGAAATTTGCCGCAGTCTACAGAGATTTTTTCCCCCTTGCGTCTGTGTAGTCTTGATATCATCTCGTATTTTTCTCCATATCTCCGTTTCCGCTTGATTTCAATCGAACACAAAAATCGGGATGCAATCTCTGCTGCGCAGTTGAAAGAAAACAAGGCAAAGAATTCCAAACACCGGAACAAAGCACCGAGAAGAATCCAGCGCGACTTGGGAAATAATATAATATATTTAATAGGGCTGTTAATTAAAAGCTACTAAAAGACGAAAAAAAAAAACAGAAATAAAAATTTTTCCCACTGAACTTTATAAAAATGGTCACCATAATCCCATTTTTGGGTTGTAAAAAAAGTTTAAAAAAAATTTTACAACAAAAATGCGCGTGGAAATGCCATCGATCCTGTTCACCCAATCAAAAGGAAGAAAATAAATAAAAATTAACCGCCCTAGAAAGTGGATAAAAGCCTAACTATAAACGAATGGGAAAATAAAAACAAGGGAAATTCCATGACATAACGGGGATATAATATACTATACACAAAGCTCAATCACCTCAACCCCGTCTCTATTTCTCATCCCCGCTGTCCGACCAAATTAACTCGTCATTTTTCTTTTTTTCTTCCTTTTTGTTTACCTTCTGTCAGTTTTCCAGTTTTCCTTTTTCTTTGATATTTCGAAAAGAGTTTCTCTTCTCATTTTTTTCTCGTTCAATTCGACTTCATATTTTGTTGTCCTCCTTTAGGATAAACTACAACCGAGTCTGGTACAAATACCCACCGTCTCGACCGTAACAAACTTCCTGTTTATTCTTCTGGGCTCGTTCTTCGAACAATAAAAATAAAGCCTCTCTCTCGCTCCACGCCATCAATATACCCAAGGTACTTGTGTACAAAATATACCGCCGATGCATTCACAAAAGAATATAGTATACACATATATCTCTAATTTTTATACACCCAACGTACCCGTCTAATTGGCAGGGATAAAATTCTATTTTGGTGCATTGCAGCCCACCCGGGTGGTTTGCGTTGTTGTTGTTGCTGGTGGCTGGGGGCTGGCCGTTTTTTTTTGCGGCGAAAAGAATCTCACGCCCGCGCAAAGAGATTCTCGTCTTTCCTCTTGCTATTCATTTCGACTCGGCGGTCGTTACTGTTCAAAACGAGAATTTCTTGCCTACCGCGCGCGACCAAACGGAAAGGGATCGCTATGCCATCCGTCAATTTCCTTTTAAAGGAAAATATTAAAAAAACCCAAAGTGTTTCGAAAGGCAACCCGAAATGAATTCTGAACGGCCGAGACGATTTCAAAAGTTCCCGCGAACGAAACGATTGAGAAAAAGAATTTCTTACAACAACAAAACCAAAAATGTGGATATGTGGACAGAGTTATTTCAGAGGAAAACCGAAAGAATTGGGTACTATTGTTTGTTTTATTCCTTTAGGACAAATTAAATTGGCCGCCGCAGACGGGGGGAGTTGAAAATAAAATAAAATAAAGTCAAAAATTTCCCTTTGGTTTATTTTTATCGTCGAGAGAACTCTGTTAAGCATTTTAATACGCTTGTTTTGGTTCTCTCCCAAATGAAAAAAATCTCCTTAATAACCCGAAAAG